>NC_091163.1:5667179-5757179 GCF_040958095.1 Procambarus clarkii | reverse complement strand
ATAATTTTCTTGCGTGAGAAACAACTCATATGTCTGGTGTTACCACCACCACCACCACTACCACCACCACTACCACCACCACTACCACCACCACCACTACCACCAGTACTCTACCACAATACCGCCTGCTCCACCCACCACCACCACCACCACTACCACCACCACCACTACCACCACCACCACTACCACCACCACTACCACCACCACCACTACCACCAGTACTCTACCACAATACCGCCTGCTCCACCCACCACCACCACCACCACTACCACCACCACCACTACCACCACCACCACTACCACCACCACTACCACCACCACCACTACCACCAGTACTCTACCACAATGCCGCCTGCTCCACCCACTACCACCACCCCAGTACCCCCCCCCCCAACACAGGAACACCACCTCGCGGAAATAACCAGATAGCCAAATGGCGACTACAAGTTAACAGTAACGCCAGCCACCTCATGACAACAACAGACACCTGTTAACAGAGCCATAACGGTCGAGGTAACGGCCAACTGTTAACGCTTCGTAACGCGATATCATTAATAGTCACATTACCATACATAATTATTATATAATATATAGAGACAGATATCTTTTACATTATTAGAAACACTTGTAGCTCTTAGTCGTTAGAAGCAATCGACTCACAACCGAATGGACCCGGGTTCGAATCCCCTCGGGCAGGGCGTCCGAGACGTTTGGGGCAAAGCGTTTTCCCCTTACACCTGATGCCTCTGTCCACCTAGCACTAAAATAGGCATCCGGGAGTTAGGACGGCACTGTTGTGAAGGGGGGAGGGGGGGGGGGCACCTCCATGACCCCTTAACAGGCGACCTGTTCTACCCCGACCACCGGACACAACACAACAGGAGCAACAGACCATATTAACGGTAACACGAAAAAGGAACATAAAGCATAAATTAAAACAGAAGAGAACAACAGAAATCATCAATTGTAACAGAAAAGAACAACAGAAATCATCAATTCTAACAGAAGGAAGAGAACAACAGAAATCATCAATTGTAACAGAAAAAAACAACAGAAATCATCAATTGTAACAGAAGGAAGAGAACAGAAATCATCAATTGTAACATAAAAAAACAACAGAAATCATCAATTGTAACAGAAAAGAACAACAGAAATCATCAATTGTAACAGAAGGAAGAGAACAACAGAAATCATCAATTAAAACAGGAGAGAACAACAGAAATCATCAATGAAAACAGGAGAGAACAACAGAAATCATCAATGAAAACAGGAGAGAACAACAGAAATCATCAACTGTAACAGAAAGAAGAGAACAGAGTAGAGTAGTAAAGTAAGTAAAGCAGTGTAGTAGTTACGAGTAGTAACTACAAACCGTTACCTAAATGATAACTTACGTTAGCGGCCTGGCTATAGAGCGATGCAGGCGACCGATGTTGTAGAGAGGTTATGTGTTGTGCTCAGCAGGGGAGAGAGGGAGAGAGGCGGAGCGCGACGTGCACCCTCCACGACGGTCACTGCTCAACTGACGGCTCCATGCATCACACATCTACACCCCCTCCGACCGACCATCTTTCTATTCTTGTAGCTGGTCTCCTAGTGCCATCTATCCATTCTAGCTGGTCTCCTAGTGCCATCTATCCATTCTAGCTGGCCTCCTAGTGCCATCTATCCATTCTAGCTGGTCTCCTAGTGCCATCTATCCATTCTAGCTGGCCTCCTAGTGCCATCTATCCATTCTAGCTGGTCTCCTAGTGCCATCTATCCATTCTAGCTGGTCTCCTAGTGCCATCTACCCATTCTAGCTGGTTTCCTAGTGCCATCTATCCATTCTAGCTGGTCTCCTAGTGCCATCTATCCATTCTAGCTGGTCTCCTAGTGCCATCTATCCATTCTAGCTGGTCTCCTAGTGCCATCTATCCATTCTAGCTGGCCTCCTAGTGCCATCTATCCATTCTAGCTCGTCTCCTAGTGCCTTCTATCCATTCTAGCTGGTCTCCTAGTGCCATCTATCCATTCTAGCTGGTCTCCTAGTGCCATCTATCCATTCTAGCTGGTCTCCTAGTGCCATCTATCCATTCTAGCTGGTCTCCTAGTGCCATCTATCCATTCTAGCTGGTCTCCTAGTGCCATCTATCCATTCTAGCTGGTCTCCTAGTGCCATCTATCCATTCTAGCTGGTCTCCTAGTGCCATCTATCCATTCTAGCTGGTCTCCTAGTGCCATCTATCCATTCTAGCTGGTCTCCTAGTGCCATCTATACATTCTTCCTCATTCTAGCTGTTCTAACCCCCTCTCCATCTAGCTGTTCTAACCCCCTCTCTATCTAGCTGTTCTAACCCCCTCTCCATCTAGCTGTTCTCTCTATTCCATCACACTACGCCTATCCGTACGTAGTGTGACTCCTCCCTCCATCCCAATTCTCTTCCTTCTCCCTTAAATTCAATTATAATCATTCTCCCTTCATTTCTTCTAAACGCAAATACGAGTCTAAAGTTTGTAAATTCTTATATATACAAGTCTAAAGTTTGTAAATTTATATATATATATATATATATATATATATATATATATATATATATATATATATATATATATATATATATATATATATATACATAAATTTATATATATATATATATATATATATATATATATATATATATATATATACATATATATATATATATATATATATATATATATATATATATATATATATATATATATATATATATGTCGTACCTAGTAGCCAGAACTCACTTCTCAGCCTACTATGCAAGGCCCGATTTGCCTAATAAGCCAAGTTTTCATGAATTAATGTTTTTTCGTCTACCTAACCTACCTAACCTAACCTAACCTAGCTTTTTTTGGCTACCTAACCTAACCTTACCTATATATATAGGTTAGGTTAGGTTCGGTCATATATCTACGTTAATTTTAACTCCAATAAAAAAAATTGACCTCATACATAGTGAAAAGGGTAGCTTTATCATTTCTTAAGAACAAAATTATAATAAATATATTAATTCAGGAAAACTTGGCTTATTAGGCAAATCGGGCCTTGAATAGTAGGCTGAGAAGTGAGTTCTGGCTACTAGGTACGACATATATATATATATATATATATATATATATATATATATATATATATATATATATATATATATATATATAATATGTGTGTGTCTAAAGTTTGTAAATGTTTATATAGGAGTTACTGATACAAACAGTTTGTCACATGTTCCGTCACTCACCGCAGTCAACACCCGTCCCATGGTCAACACCCGTCTTGGTCAACACCCGTCCCATGCTCAACACCTGTCCCATGGTCAACACCCGTCCCATGCTCAACACCTGTCCCATGGTCAACACCCGTCCCATGGTCAACACCCGTCCCATGCTCAACACCCGTCCCATGGTCAACACCCGTCCCATGGTCAACACCCGTCTTGGTCAACACCCGTCCCATGCTCAACACCTGTCCCATGGTCAACACCCGTCCCATGCTCAACACCTGTCCCATGGTCAACACCCGTCCCATGCTCAACACCCGTCCCATGCTCAACACCCGTCCCATGGTCAACACCCGTCCCATGCTCAACACCCGTCCCATGGTCAACACCCGTCCCATGGTCAACAACCGTCCCATGGTCAACACCCGTCCCATGCTCAACACCCGTCCCATGGTCAACACCCGTCCCATGGTCAACACCCGTCCCATGGTCAACACCCGTCCCATGGTCAGCACCCGTCCCATGGTCAACACCCGTCCCATGGTCAACACCCGTCCCATTGTCAGCACCCGTCCCATGGTCAACACCCGTCCCATGCTCAACACCCGTCCCATGCTCAACACCCGTCCCATGCTCAACACCCGTCCCATGCTCAACACCCGTCCCATGCTCAACAACCGTCCCATGCTCAACACCCGTCCCATGCTCAACACCCGTCCCATGGTCAACACCCGTCCCATGGTCAGCACCCGTCCCATGGTCAACACCCGTCCCATGCTCAACAACCGTCCCATGGTCAACACCCGTCCCATGGTCAACACCCGTCCCATGCTCAACACCTGTCCCATGGTCAACACCCGTCCCATGCTCAACACCCGTCCCATGGTCAACAACCGTCCCATGGTCAACACCCGTCCCATGGTCAACACCCGTCCCATGGTCAACAACCGTCCCATGGTCAACACCTGTCCCATGCTCAACACCCGTCCCATGGTCAACACCCGTCCCATGGTCAACACCCGTCCCATGCTCAACACCCGTCCCATGGTCAACAACCGTCCCATGGTCAACACCCGTCCCATGCTCAACAACCGTCCCATGGTCAACAACCGTCCCATGCTCAACACCCGTCCCATGCTCAACAACCGTCCCATGCTCAACAACCGTCCCATGCTCAACACCCGTCCCATGGTCAGCACCCGTCCCATGGTCAACACCCGTCCCGTGGTCAGCACCCGTCCCATGGTCAACACCCGTCCCATGCTCAACAACCGTCCCATGGTCAACAACCGTCCCATGCTCAACAACCGTCCCATGCTCAACAACCGTCCCATGGTCAACACCCGTCCCATATATATGGTGATCGAAACTGTCGCCACTATTATATAGACTCCTTTATTTAGATTTTTATTGATTTATTTATATATACAATAGTTCTTACATTGTTGTACAGCCACTAGTACGCGTCGCGTTCCGGACAGGTAATTAATCATATATTTTCCCTGGAATACGACCCGCCAAATCGTTTAACAACCAGGTACCCATTCACTGCTAGGTGAACAGAGGCTACAGTTAAGGATTGGCGCCCAGTCAATCCTCCCCAGGCCTGGATACGAACCCAGATCAAAGCGCTCGCGAAACGCCAGGCGAGTACGTGTCTTAGCATTTTGGCCTGCTTCAATCTGAAGAAGTAATGATTTAACCGAGCATCACTTAAACGGCTCTCATACAGCTTACAATCCTATTAATCAATGCTTTGGCGGCTTTGTTTACGCTTAGTAAACAGTTTACCAGCTTGGAAACTTCATCCCCCATTTCCCATAGTGATTCGGAGCACATAAATAATTTATTAAATGTAAACAAAGTTGCCAAGATTGGGGACGAAGGAAGTAATTCTCAAAAGAAGGCGCCGAGCCGGCGAGACTAAGTATATAACACCATCAGTGCTGCTGTTCAGAGGCTGCTAAACATCACTGAGGATGTCAATGTTATTTTAGATTTAGCTACTCAGAACGAAATGTCCATGTAGCACGGGCTATGGTGAGCCCGTAAGGATGTCAGTATGAGAACAAAAACGCATCAGGAGAGCGATATCAAAGGAATATGATCCACCAGTTGACCAGCCGGAGGCCTGGTTGGAACTACGAACTCTGGCGAACTTGGTTATACTCTTGTAACTACGGCAGCTGGTGGTAGACTTGGTTATACTCCGGAAAGTTGCTCGGGATTAGTCATGGAATTATTGGAATGGTGGTGATGACCAGTGGTGATCAGCCCTCCCTCCCACTTCCTCCCATCTTGAATGCCAGCAAGAGAAAGTGAAGGAGAGGAAGTACCTCATACCTTGTAGCAGGGAGGAGAGGAAGTACCTCATACCTTGTAGCAGGGAGGGAGGGAAGTACCTCATACCTTGTAGCAGGGAGGGAGGGAAGTGCCTCATACCTTGTAGCAGGGAGAGAGGGAAGTACCTCATACCTTGTAGCAGGGAGGGAGGGAAGTGCCTCATACCTTGTAGCAGGGAGGGAGGGAAGTACCTCATACCTTGTAGCAGGGAGGGAGGGAAGTACCTCATACCTTGTAGCAGGGAGAGAGGGAAGTACCTCATACCTTGTAGCAGGGAGGGAAGTACCTCATACCTTGTAGCAGGGAGGGAGGGAAGTGCCTCATACCTTGTAGCAGGGAGGGAGGGAAGTACCTCATACCTTGTAGCAGGGAGGGAGGGAAGTACCTCATACCTTGTAGCAGGGAGGGAGGGAAGTGCCTCATACCTTGTAGCAGGGAGGATAGGTAAGTGCCTCATACCTTGTAGCAGGGAGGGAGGGAAGTACCTCATACCTTGTAGCAGGGAGGGAGGGAAGTACCTCATACCTTGTAGCAGGGAGGGAAGTACCTCATACCTTGTAGTAGGGAGGGAGGGAAGTACCTCATACCTTGTAGCAGGGAGGGAGGTAAGTACCTCATACCTTGTAGCAGGGAGGGAGGGAAGTACCTCATACCTTGTAGTAGGGAGGGAGGGAAGTACCTCATACCTTGTAGCAGGGAGGGAGGGAAGTACCTCATACCTTGTAGCAGGGAGGAGAGGAAGTACCTCATACCTTGTAGCAGGGAGGAGAGGAAGTACCTCATACCTTGTAGCAGGGAGGGAGGGAAGTACCTCATACCTTGTAGCAGGGAGGGAGGGAAGTACCTCATACCTTGTAGCAGGGAGGAGAGGAAGTACCTCATACCTTGTAGCAGGGAGGGAGGGAGGGAAGTACCTCATACCTTGTAGCAGGGAGGGAGGGAGGGAAGTACCTCATACCTTGTAGCAGGGAGGAGAGGAAGTACCTCATACCTTGTAGCAGGGAGGAGAGGAAGTACCTCATACCTTGTAGCAGGGAGGAGAGGACGTACCTCATACCTTGTAGCAGGGAGGAGAGGAAGTACCTCATACCTTGTAGCAGGGAGGGAGGGAAGTACCTCATACCTTGTAGCAGGGAGGATAGGTAAGTACCTCATACCTTGTAGCAGGGAGGGAGGGAAGTACCTCATACCTTGTAGCAGGGAGGGAGGGAAGTACCTCATACCTTGTAGCAGGGAGGGAGGGAGGGAAGTACCTCATACCTTGTAGCAGGGAGGGAGGGAGGGAAGTACCTCATACCTTGTAGCAGGGAGGGAGGGAGGGAAGTACCTCATACCTTGTAGCAGGGAGGGAGGGAGGGAAGTACCTCATACCTTGTAGCAGGGAGGGAGGGAGGGAAGTACCTCATACCTTGTAGCAGGGAGGATAGGTAAGTGTCCTATACCTCAGAGGACAGTGAGGGGGAGGGGGGGGCAGTGCCAGCAAGGATAGGGGGTAGGGGACGAGGGACGGTGGACGGGGGTATCAGGATGGGAGGGAATAAGAATGGGGGGGAGGGAGGGGGATAGGTGAGTAGTGGGAGGCAAATTAATGAGAAGGTAGTAGTAATGAGATGGAGAGTCGCTGGTGGGAGAGCAGTGTGACAGCTGGGAGAGCAGTGTGACAGCTGGGAGAGCAGTGTGACAGCTGGGAGAGCAGTGTGACAGCTGGGAGAGCAGTGTGACAGCTGGAAAAAGTTGTAAAGTTTCAAAGTGTTTACGAGAGAGCGTCAAGGCCGAGGAAAGATTTACAAGAGTTCCAAGAAAATGATTTCCCGGAGGCGAGGCCCACACGGGAGACACGCAGACGACTGGAGAGCACACATGAGACACAGCACACGTGAGACACAACACACATGAGACACAGCACACGTGAGACACAACACACATGAGACACAGCACACGTGAGACACAACACACATGAGACACAGCACACGTGAGACACAACACACCTGAGACACAGCACACATGAGACACAGCACACCTGAGACACAGCACACCTGAGACACAGCACACCTGAGACACAGCACACCTGAGACACAGCACACCTGAGACACAACACACCTGAGACACAGCACACCTGAGACACAGCACACCTGAGACACAGCACACCTGAGACACAACACACCTGAGACACAGCACACCCTGAAGAACCTACTAACGAGGGAACTGTGAACTCCCTGAATGTCTCGCCAGACGATGGTAACGAGGAGGCAACAAGGAGTGACCTCAGGTGCAAAACAATTACCACAACTAACAAACTCCGTCACACTTTCCGTGTATGATGTCTTGCACTCAACCTACGTCACCTGAAATGGGAAAATGTAGTAAATAGTGATATATCAGAGCTAATCCCAGGAAGAATGTTGTTGTTTCTGATTTAGCTACTCAGAACGAAGTGTCCATGTAGCACGGGCTATGGTGAGCCCGTAACCCAGGAAGAAGCACACACACACACACACACTAATGTTTACTGTTGTGAAGCACTAGATCGCTGCTTCGCAATATTTATCGATTTAATTAATGTTTGTAAACTATATATTCTAAATCTGAAAACAACTGCAACTTGCCCTTCTCTTCCCTAAGCTGAACCATGGTGGTACAACACGCTGGGGACCACAGACCCCCACACAACCATGGTAGCATGGTGGTACAACACGCTGGGGACCACAGACCGCCACACAACCATGGACCATGGTGGTACAACACGCTGGGGGACCACAGACCACCACACAACCATGGACCATGGTGGTACAACACGCTGGAGGACCACAGACCACCACACAACCATGGACCATGGTGGTACAACACGCTGGGGGACCACAGACCACCACACAACCATGGACCATGGTGGTATAACACGCTGGGGACCACAGACCACCACACAACCATGGACCATGGTGGTACAACACGCTGGGGGACCACAGACCACCACACAACCATGGACCATGGTGGTATAACACGCTGGGGACCACAGACCACCACACAACCATGGACCATGGTGGTACAACACGCTGGGGACCACAGACCACCACACAACCATGAACCATGGTGGTACAACACGCTGGGGGACCACAGACCACCACACAACCATGGACCATGGTGGTACAACACGCTGGGGACCACAGACCACCACACAACCATGGACCATGGTGGTACAACACGCTGGGGACCACAGACCACCACACAACCATGGACCATGGTGGTACAACACGCTGGGGACCATAGACCGCCACACAACCATGGACCATGGTGGTACAACACACTGGGGGACCACAGACCACCACACAACCATGGACCATGGTGGTACAACACGCTGGGCACCACAGACCACCACACAACCATGGTAGGATGGTGGTACAACACGCTGGGGACCACAGACCACCACACAACCATGGACCATGGTGGTACAACACGCTGGGGGACCACAGACCACCACACAACCATGGACCATGGTGGTACAACACGCTGGGGACCACAGACCACCACACAACCATGGACCATGGTGGTACAACACGCTGGGGGACCACAGACCATCACACAACCATGGTAGCATGGTGGTACAACACGCTGGGGACCACAGACCACCACACAACCATGGACCATGGTGGTACAACACGCTGGGGGACCACAGACCACCACACAACCATGGACCATGGTGGTACAACACGCTGGGGACCACAGACCACCACACAACCATGGACCATGGTGGTACAACACGCTGGGGGACCACAGACCACCACACAACCATGGTAGCATGGTGGTACAACACGCTGGGGGACCACAGACCACCACACAACCATGGACCATGGTGGTACAACACGCTGGGGGACCACAGACCACCACACAACCATGGACCATGGTGGTACAACACGCTGGGGGACCACAGGCCACCACACAACCATGGTAGCATGGTAGAGACAGGTAGAGGTGGGAAGACCGTTACTCCTGGCCGTTACTAGTTAATTATTCATCTGACGGCACCCGGGGGCCCCTGGGCGATAATGGCTGTTACCGGTGTCTTGAGCTGAATGGTGAAGTTAACACGGGGGCCCGCTCTTTGCACCCGGCATGGGGGGGCCCTCCACCACCGGCGGGGGGCGGCACGGAGGGCCCCCCTGGATCATCAAGAGATTCATCACCGGCCTAAATCAAACTCACTTTAAAAAAACTCATTATTATTTATTATTAACACCTTTATTGACAAAATTACTTACAATTTTGCCTAATCTGAGGATTTCCATTAAGTCTTATGTAATCTAGATGTCATTTCGGCCGGATATTAACAGTGGCTCCAGAAATCGTATTCACACACACTCTTGACACTGTCGCTCGTAAATATAATTACTTACGACCAGGTTGTAAAATAATCCCAATCACTCAAGATGACTCTGGTTGATATATGATGAATACTTTCATCACCTGTACTATATATATATATATATATAATCTTACCATGTTTATTCCAAAATCAAATAAATGGTTAAGTGTTTAATTTATTTCGCGATCTTCCTTTCGAGAGGAAGTGTAAGTGATGTTCACTTGTTCCTTCTTCTCTATCAATATTTGCAGGTCTCGCACGCACGCACGCACGCGCGCATACACACACGCACGCGCGGCACTTGGGGGACCTCGCGGCTAAGTGGACAACGCTTGGGGGGTCGTAGTCCTAATGACCCGAGTTTGATTCCCGTCGGAGGCGAAAACAAATAGGCAAAGTTTCTCTCACCCTGATGCGCCTGTTCACCTAGCAGTAAATAGGTACCTGGGAGTTAGACAGCTGCTACGGGCTGCTTCCTGGATGTGTGTGTGTGTGTGTGTGTGTGTGTGTGTGTGTGTGTGTGTGTGTGTGTGTGTGTGTGTGTGTGTGTGTGTGTGTGTGTGTGTGTGTGTGTGTGTGGTAGGAGGGATGATAGTAGGAGGCTACAAGATGACCTAGTCAGACTGAGTGAATGGTCCAACAAATGGCTGTTGAAGTTCAACCCGAGTAAATGCAAAGTAATGAAACTAGGCAGTGGAAACAGGAGGCCAGACACAGGATACAGAATAGGAGATGAAGTACTTAATTAAACAGAGAGAAAGATCTAGGAGTTGATATCACACCAAACCTGTCTCCTGAAGCCCACATAAAGAGAACAACGTCTTCGGCATATGCGAGGCTGGCTAACATCAGAACAGCGTTCAGGAACCTGTGTAAGGAATCATTCAGAATCTTGTACACCACATATGTAAGACCAATCCTGGAGTATGCGGCCCCAGCATGGAGCCCGTACCTTGTCAAGCACAAGACGAAGCTGGAAAAAGTCCAAAGGTATGCTACTAGACTAGTCCCAGAACTAAGAGGCATGAGCTATGAGGAAAGACTGCGGGAAATACACCTTACGACAATGGAAGACAGAAGAGTAAGGGGGGACATGATCACAACCTACAAAATTCTCAGGGGAATCGACCGGGTAAACAAGGATAAACTATTCAACACGGGTGGTACGCGAACAAGGGGACACAGGTGGAAACTGAGTACCCACATGAGCCACAGGGACGTTAGAAGGAACTTTTTCAGTGTCAGAGTAGTTAACAGATGGAATGCATTAGGCAGTGATGTGGTGGAGGCTGACTCCATACACAGTTTCAAGTGTAGATATGATAGAGCCCAGTAGGCTCAGGAACCTGTACACCTGTTGATTGACAGTTGAGAGGCGGGACCAAAGAGCCAAAGTCTAACCCCCGGAAGTACAAATAGGTGAGTACACACACACACACACATATTACATGACCCACAAAGTCGCAGCCATGATCAACAGTTAGTTCTTGGGTGACCTACAGCACTAGCTCGGCCCGCCCACCGTATCTCCCCTCTCCCCCACTTCTTCACTCACTCCCCACCACCCTCTCTTCCTCCCCATCCACCTCCCTTACTCCCCATCCACCTCCCTTACTCTCCATCCACCTCCCCTACTCCCCACCACCGCACCCTGCTCTACCCCTCCCCCTCACAGTACATACCTATCGGTGTGTATGGGAAAGTGAGCGCCAGCTGTTGCTGCATCGCCCACTACCACTTGTTAAATCTTTTGCTATATCATCTAATTATTCTGACGTTCGAATTTAGTCTTGAATCTGGCCAATAAATTGTGGGTGGAGGTGGCTTTTATAACTTCTTCACTCGGTGCATTTCACTCGTTAACTTCCTGTACAGGGTACGAGGATTTCCTATTTACATTACTTTGACTCATTTGTGTTTCCAGCTTTCACTGATGTTCTCCTCCTACTTTCTCTCAATTTAAAACGGCTGTCTTTGTCCAACTTGTCTATTCCCATCAATATCTTGAATGCCGTGATCATATCGCTTGTTTACTTCCTTCCTGTCCTATAAGGTTAGAAGATCTAGTTCCATTAGCCTCTCCTCGTAGCTTAACCCTCTTAACTCTGGCACCAATATTGTTGCAAACCTCTTTGTTTCTTTAGTCCAATTTTGGTTTTATGTTTGACAAGGTGCGGATTTCAGGTCGGTGCTGCACATTCCAGTATTGGTTTGGTAACACGGGACAGGGTAGATGTCTCTCTCTTGTCCACTACCCTGCCCGTAGATCTCTTAACTCAAAAGCCCCCAGAGCCCTACTCTTCCAGCCCTCAGTCCACGCCTCGTGATCTTACACGATTGACCATCTTAGATATTACAAACACGTGCACTTGTACTTACGTGTACTTTAACAAACGTTGAAAGATTAACTCGAAAGATTTAGACTTCTAAACGTTGTTCTAATGTAGACGAGGAGTCACAGTAACGTGGCTAAAGTAAGTTGACCAGACCACACACTAGAAGATGAAGGGACGACGTTCTAATGTCTGCCAGCGTTCCCATACGCTTGTTTATGAGAGCTTCTAGTTTTAGTGCTGGAAGTATAATGTTGACCAGACCACACACTAGAAGGTGAAGGGACGACTCTTCGGAAGTATATTCACTCTCAACTCTCTCTCTCTTTTCGATTCCTGTACTTGCTTTCCTTTATAGTGTAGCTGCCTCCTTAGTCTCCTATCTCCTTCCCCCCCCCCCATCTTCACTACCTTACATTTGTTGAAATTGAATTCCAGCAACCATTTGTTTGTTCACTCCCTGGGGGGGGGGGGGGTGTTTGTCAAGGTCCTCCTGTCATTTCTTCCAGTCCTCATTTGCTTTTCCCACTCACAATTACCTCGTGGTTGCATTACATGTCCTCAGAGTCTTCGACTTGCTTCAAGGTTGCAATGCGCAGTTCGTCACTCCTCGTCGTAAGCTCAACCAGAGTAACAGCGAGTGTCAACAAAACCCGGCTCTGTGTGTGTGTGTGTGTGTGTGTGTGTGTGTGTGTGTGTGTGTGTGTGTGTGTGTGTGTGTGTGTGTGTGTGTGTGTGTGTGTGTGTGTGTGTGTGTGTGTGTGTGTGTGTACTCACCTAGTTGTACTCACCTAATTGTGTTTGCGGGGGTTGAGCTCTGGCTCTTTGGTCCCGCCTCTCAACCGTCAATCAACAGGTGTACAGATTCATGAGCCTATCGGGCTCTGTCATATCTACACTTGAAACTGTGTATGGAGTCAGCCTCCACCACATCACTTCCTAATCCATTCCATTTGTCAACCACTCTGACACTAAAAAAGTTCTTTCTAATATCTCTGTGGCTCATTTGGGCACTCAGTTTCCACCTGTGTCCCCTTGTGCGTGTTCCCCTTGTGCGTGTTCCCCTTGTGTTAAATAGACTGTCTTTATCTACCCTATCAATCCCCTTCAGAATCTTGAATGTGGTGATCATGTCCCCCCTAACTCTTCTGTCTTCCAGCGAAGTGAGGTTTAATTCCCGTAGTCTCTCCTCGTAGCTCATACCTCTCAGCTCGGGTACTAGTCTGGTGGCAAACCTTTGAACCTTTTCCAGTTTAGTCTTATCCTTGACTAGATATGTGTGTGTGTGTGTGTGTGTGTGTGTGTGTGTGTGTGTGTGTGTGTGTGTATGTGTGTGTGTGTGTGTGTGTGTGTGTGTGTGTGTGTGTGTGTGTGTGTGTGTGTGTGTGTGTGTGTGTGTGTGTGTGTAGGGAGGGGGTGCACCTCCGCGTGGGCTGTAGCCAAGACTCGCGTGTCACAACACAACCTGAGAGGCTACAACATAAATATTTAAATACTTGCATAAAGCACATGTTTTTGATATGGATAAACGCATGTAATTAGGCCGCTTATCAATGAAAACTCAGTTGGTGTAATTAGATGTTAATATGAGGCATATAGAGATGTAGTATAGATGATAGACGACTGGTGATATGTATGGAGACACGCAGCTGTCAAGTGAATGATATGTAAGAACAAGAGATGACAAAGAAGCAGCTGAGTGCCCCTGAGTGCTCTGGCCGGAATATAGATGGCGCTGCCACACAAAGCAAATGCAAAGTAGTAACATGAGCTACTGACTAGCTATTGTCATTCCACGTCCAAGATTGACAATATATTCTGGAGCTGTAACCGCCCGGCTAGAGGTCATATACGCAGTAATCCCTTCATACCCACGAATCGTTTCAAGATATAACACTAGGCGTGGCCAGGATGACCTGCAGGATGCCTATGCCCACTCTCCCTCAATTATTTCACGCTCCACATATAATTAGGTAACCCGGGATGTTGACCAGACCACACACTAGAAGGTGAAGGGACGACGACCTTTCGGTCCGTCCTGGACCATTCTCAAGTCGATTGTGAATGGTCCAGGAATGTCCCAATCGACTTGAGAATGGTCCAAGACGGACCGAAACGTCGTCGTCCCTTCACCTTCTAGTGTGTGGTCTGGTAAACATACTTCAGCCACGTTATTGTGACTCATCGCCTGCATAGGTAACCGGGAGGTCAAAGATACACATAAAACTGCCGTGATAAGCGGTCAGTGGTGGAGGAAGTACACATGTACGGTGCCCCACATACCCGGCTCCCTATACCCTGTGGGTGGTGCTCCCTGGCAGGATAGGAAAAACTACCCACTTGGATGCTGCGTGTGTGTGTGTTCTGTACCAATACGGGCATAGTTGTGTGAACTATCCTCCCCACTTGCTGGCGGGCCGCGAGTCGTCAAACATTTACCTATCCACTCACCAAACCTGTACATCGTTCCACAATTATGGCGGCTTTGTTTACATGTATTAAACACTTTATGAGCTCCGTAGAACTACGAGGTTGTTTATAACAATAATAACCATGGTTACCTTGCGATGATTCCGGGGCTTAGCGTCCCCGAGGCCCGGTCCTCGACCAGGCCTCCTAGAATGTATACTAATGTAAACAAAGCCGCCATTTTATTGAAAGACGTACAGGTTGCGTAAGCAAGTGTTTGCGTTAATACTTGGTGAACGCAGGCTTCCCCACTCACCCAGATGGAAACAAACGAGCAGAGTTTCTTTCACCCTGATGCGTTTGTTCACCTAGCAGTAAATAGGTACCTGGGAGTTAGACAGCTGCTACGGGCTGCTTCCTGGGGGGGGGGTGTAACAAAAAGGTAAGCCTGGTCAAGAACCGGGCCGCGGGGACGCTAAGCCTCGAAATCATCTCAAGATCTCAAGAACAAGGGGCGTGGGTTCGAGGAACACATTCCAGGCTCCCGGATTCAATACCCGGGCAGGACAACAACGGTTCGCCACGTTTCCTTTGACCTGATGCCTCTATTCACCGAGCAGTTTAACAGGTCCCCGGGAGTTATGCAACTGTTGTGAGCTGCGGTCTTGGGAAGGTGAGTAGTGGGCCTAGGAAGGGTCTGTGATAAAGCCTATATATAGGCTCTCTCTCCCCACCACCACGGTAATAATACCACTCGCTCACTCACACAAGTACAAGTACGTTAATGGAGACAATACAACACATCTCAAAGGGATAGAGTAGATTAGGCTATTTCTACCCTCCTGGGGCCAGATTCACGAAGCAGTTACTCAAGCACTTACGAACGTGTACATCTTTGTTCAATATTTGACGGCTTTTGTTACATTTATTAAACAGTTTACAAGCATGAACATTTCCCAATCAACTGTTGTTAATGTTATAAACAGCCTCCTGGTGCTTCGGAGCTCATAAACTGTTTAATAATTGTAAACAAAGCCGCCAAAGGTTGAGAAAAGATGGACAGGTTCGTAAGTGCTTGCGTAACTGCTTCGTGAATCTGGTCCCAGGTCCCTCACACTCCGCTTGGCCAGGTGTCAGGAACACACAAGCCTGGGTTCAGCCACTCCCAACACTGACTACTGCCTCACTGCTTCACCTACTTAAACTATTATGGTAAATCAGTCCGTCCTCCTAAGGTCTCCCAACGTCAAGAAAACGGTACATTTAAAGTGTCCTCTCCTAACCTACCTGAGGACATGAAACAGAAAACGGGACAGTACGTCACTTTCGCCAGCCGCTTCTATTTTCTTGTACGACAATTTTTGGCCGTATGTAACGCATACGATCGAAATGCGACGTTCTTTGTAAGAGGACAGGTTGGGTAATTAGCCGTGATAATTATTTTTTCCCAGCTCTTTTTCCTTCCCATTTTTACCTCTAAGTTAGTTTATTTCATTTATTATGCACCCCATACCCATCTTGTGGGGGGTAGTGGAAGGGGTTACAGAGGCACATAATGGGCTCAGGGACTGAACCCCACAATTCATTTAGCTAAGCAAGTTACAATCTTGATGAGCTAGTTACAAAACTCAATAAAAGTCGTCACATCATCAATGGGTTCGAGATCGACCTCAAGTACAGGTTCTAAATTAAGCAACTGACATATGTGGAGATCTAGTGTCACAATTTTTACATCTAAAACGTCTAAATAGACATCTTAATGGTCTATAAACATGGGAATGTATTGATGTTGGCTCTTTTATCTCTTAAGGGTGACAAGTCTTCTTTCAGCTTATGAACGAATCCACAAGGGCCGTGACGAGGATTCGAACCTCGTT
Organism: Procambarus clarkii; assembly: GCF_040958095.1. Classification (NCBI taxonomy): domain Eukaryota; kingdom Metazoa; phylum Arthropoda; class Malacostraca; order Decapoda; family Cambaridae; genus Procambarus; species Procambarus clarkii. The sequence goes on along the minus strand of NC_091163.1, from coordinate 5,740,628 downwards.
CTTTTTTTCAGCCTCTAAGTTCTTTTGTTCTTCTTTCAGCTTCTTTGCATTGGCTAGTTATAAAATACATTATGACTTGTGTTGTTGTCTCTCTTTTGTTTTGTTCCCAGAGTATTCTCTTAACAATTGTCTAACCTTCTCGTACTCACCATTATGGAACGTTAGTTTCCTACTCCCCTCTTCTCTTCCTCTTGGCACGGCCTTCATAACAACTACGTACTCAAAAGATTAGTACTCAATGGCCACAACTGCCTCCCCCCCCCCCCCTCCAATGTGGCATTTCATGCTCAATGTTCTCAATGTCTATTTCACTTTCCGTTCAATCTTGCTGGTTGGTCCCTCCCTCGTCTATGCGTTTCCTCACTAACAAACATATTAGGGATGTGTTTCAGTCGATTTAGGCAGCGTTTGGGATGCTCTCGGACGTAGGTTCGAATCCTCGTCACGGCCCTTGTGGATTTGTTCATATTAGGAAGTTTCTTTCTGCAACTTCTACCACTTTTGCTCATCATGTTCCTCCCCTCCCCCCTTGGTCCATTGATTCCCAGTCAATTTGTCCACGATTGAAATCTCCAATTACTAGTAGCTTTCTGCTCAATCAAAAGGATAACTCAGCCTCACTTCCTGTATGATATTTATACAAAATCTGTTTGTATTCTCGTATTCTTGTTTGGGGGTCTTCTATGATTCTCTGGGGAAGGTTATCTTGAGGTTATCTTGAGGTTGTCTTGATAGTGTACATTACACCCACAACCATTTCTTCCTTCCACTGAGACGATTCCTACGACTCCACTGAAAATTATTTCTTTCCACTGAAATTGCGTGTGCATGCACAAGTGTGCGTGTGGACGCGTGAGTGCGTGTGGCGAGTAACGGAAGTAACCAGGTCCCGTTACTCACCACCACCACCTGTCTACTTCTACCTTTATCTACTTCAAACCTCTTCTTATATTTATTTTATCTACCCTTATCTATTGAAACAGCCATTTATGCTGTCTATACCTACAGTTATCTCATCGTTGTATCTATCTTCCTTCAGCACTCTCTTAACTGCCGCTCCACCTTAAAATCAATTTTTAGGTAGACTTTCAGGTTCATATCCCTGTTTACTCTTCCCTGGAACAACCGAGTCCTTTTATGGGACCCCTTCCTTCAAGTCCTTTTATGGGACCCCTCCCTACAAGTCCTTCCCTTAGGACCCCCTCCCTTCAAGTCCTTGTTTAACTTGCGCGCAAGTTAGTTTTGATTTTAATTCAGTTCTGTAAATATGCAGGTCATAGCCATTCTAGGAGAGGCTGTGAACCATGTTAGAGATGTAAACACAGTGCTATGTACCCTCACAAACATAATGTACCTTTTTGTATATAAATAAATAAAAAATGTACGATTACTGAAACAGTCAGAACTTTTTTAGTGTCAGAGTGGATGACAAATGGAATGCATTGGGAAGTGATGTGGTGGAGGCTGACTCCATACACAATTTCAAGTGTAGATATGATAGAGCCCAGTAGGCTCAGGAACCTGTACACCTGTTGATTGACAGCTGAGAGGCAGGACCAAAGAGTCAGAGCTCAACCCCCGCCAGTACAAATAGGTGAGTACACCAAGATAAGTTGCTACGGAACTTCCTTTCATAAACAACTATCTTAATTGGAAGGTCAAACAATTCTTGTGTTCAACAAAACATCGCTCATCTGTTTATATTCATAATGTTATAAATTCATGGTAAGGAAATAGCTATACCTGCTTTAAGCTTTTAATATTTGTTTACATAAGTTATAGCTGAGAATGTCTGCTTCCAGCTCTTGTTATAGAAAATGGTTACTTTCGTTTTAAGCAATACTAAACAATTTATTAAATTCTTGATTTTTTTTTTATTTTTTTACCTGAGGCTTACCATCTCTCTAGTGGCCTCGACGGGGGCTATGAAGTCGGCGGTTTGTCAACGGTCACCACATTTTTACCAGGGATTTTTTCCAACTGAATTTTGAACTGTAGTAATGCCTTGCTACCTACGGCTTCAACGGGTAGGCGGTTCCATGGGTTTATAACCCTGTGGGTGAAACAGTATCTCTTCTTTTCTGCCCTCTATTGTGACTTGTTGAGCTTGAGGCTATTGCCTCTTTTGTGTTACATTTGACCTTTCAAAGAAATAGTCTGGATTAAAATCCTCTTAATATGTTCAGTATTTTAAAGATGTGGATGAGCTCAGCCTTGTCATGTCTGGTTTGTAGTAATTACCTAAGTGTAGTTACCTAAGTGTAGTTACAGGATGACAGCTACACGCTCGTGGTGTCCCGTCTTCCCAGCACTTTTTGTCATATTGCTGTTAGTCCCGTGAGCCTCAACCTTTCCTGGTATGAGAGTCGACTTAGTTCCTGGATGATTTTTGTTGCTGTGTTGAACTTTCTCCGAAGTCGATAAGTCCTTTTGAAGTCAGAGATTCGTTTGACTATTCCTATAGTTTGACATTTTTGTTGTTTGCAGCTCTCACCTTTTTGTTCAACTTCCAGTAACTAGTGGATCTTAAGTCCTAGGTCCTAACACACAGAAATCACGATTGCGTGATGCATCAAATGAACAAATCCACAAGGGCTGTGACGAGGATTCGAACCTGCGTCCGAGAGCATCCCAGACGCTGCCTTAATCGATTGAGCTACGACATGGTAAAACCCTGGTTTGTGTCTTAGACGCTGCAGGATCCAGTAAGTTCAGTAGAACTTCGGTTTCAACTCCTTTTGACCATGTCGTAGCTCAGTCGATTAAGGCAGCGTCTGGGATGCTCTCGGAGGCAGGCTCGAATCCTCATCACGGCCCTTGTGGATTTGTTCCTAGGTCCTTTTCTTCATCAATCATCTGCAGTGTTGTTGATTTGATACTTGTGATGAGTATTGTTATACTCAACATGCAAGGTCGTGCATTTTCAATATGTTACTGAAGAGGACTTGTCTGTCTTCCGACCATTTGAGTTCATGTCGATCTCTTTGTAAGACCTCATTATCGTTTTCAGTTTTGACTCTACAATAAAACTTCACCTGCAAATCTGAAGATGTGGCTTATAATATTGTTATGCGTGTCCTTGATGTACAGTATATGACATAAAGGGTTGGCGCCAAGAAGGATCCTTGGGGTACTTCCCCTTATCCCCCTAACTAACTATCCCCTTAACTCAGGTACTCTACTCACCACATTTCTCCAGACACTCGTTTCCGCTTAGGATAACTCTTTGCTTTCTTTGTTTTAACCATTGCTTTATCCATTCTAGTAGTCTACTGTTTATTCCACGTGCCTGTAGTTTCCTTCCCAGTCTTTCATGTGGTACTGTATCAAACGTATGGATTCCCTAAGGTCGAAGTCAGAAAGTCTCGACAGTTCTTCGAGGTACTGACTGGACCAGAGTTCGATTCCCAGACCCGTGGAGTCGAACTCGGGGTCTAGTCGGTTGTAAGCCAACTGAAGAAGCTCCGTTTTGTTATATATATAACTGTGACTCGGTTCTATTTCTAAGGGGAACTTGGCCAGTTCCCCTAAGAATCTTGTATGTCGTTCTCACGTCTCCACAGTTCCTCACTTCCTCCTGTGTGGTGACCTCCAGTAGGTTCATTATGACATAATATTCCTATCCTACTGCCGTATTGGTGCATGTTTATATACGTAATCTATTCCTCTCGAGATGTTTTAGTCATTCTATCCTTATTATTCCAGGTAGTGCTTTACAAGATATACCTATAAGGGACACTGGTCTGTTGCTACGTGCCTTCTCTCTCTCTCTCTCTCTGTCTCTGTCTCTCTCTCCACTTTCTTGGATATCAGTATTTTGTCATCTTCCAACTTTTGGGCAACTCTTCCCAGGCGGCTTCTTTCAACATCTATATTGTTGCCCTATTTCAATATTTCAAAATCCAAATTATGCGGGATGCATCATAGAGGTTCTGAGGGCTCCTGGTGTTACCAGACGCACCAGAGAGGTTCTGAGGGTCCCTGGTGTTACCAGACGCACCAGAGAGGTTCTGAGGGTCCCTGGTGTTACCAGACGCACCAGAGAGGTTCTGAGGGTCCCTGGTGTTACCAGACGCACCAGAGAGGTTCTGAGGGTCCCTGGTGTTACCAGACGCACCAGAGAAGTTCTGAGGGCTCCTGGTGTTACCAGACGCACCAGAGAGGTTCTGAGGGTCCCTGGTGTTACCAGACGCACCGGAGAGGTTCTGAGGGTCCCTGGTGTTACCAGACGCACCAGAGAGGTTCTGAGGGGCCCCTGGTGTTACCAGACGCACCAGAGAAGTTCTGAGGGCCCCTGGTGTTACCAGACGCACCAGAGAAGTTCTGAGGGCCCCTGGTGTTACCAGACGCACCAGAGAAGTTCTGAGGGCCCCTGGTGTTACCAGACGCACCAGCGAAGTTCTGAGGGCCCCTAGTGTTACCAGACGCACCAGAGAAGTTCTGAGGGCCCCTGGTGTTACCAGACGCACCAGAGAAGTTCTGAGGGCCCCTGGTGTTACCAGACGCACCAGAGAAGTTCTGAGGGCCCCTGGTGTTACCAGACGCACCAGCGAAGTTCTGAGGGCCCCTGGTGTTACCAGACGCACCAGAGAAGTTCTGAGGGCCCCTGGTGTTACCAGACGCACCAGCGAAGTTCTGAGGGCCCCTGGTGTTACCAGACGCACCAGAGAAGTTCTGAGGGCCCCTGGTGTTACCAGACGCACCAGCGAAGTTCGAGTTCTGAGGGTCCCTGGTGTTACCAGACGCACCAGAGAGGTTCTGAGGGCCCCTGGTGTTACCAGACGCACCAGAGAAGTTCTGAGGGCCCCTGGTGTTACCAGACGCACCAGAGAAGTTCTGAGGGCCCCTGGTGTTACCAGACGCACCAGCGAAGTTCGAGTTCTGAGGGTCCCTGGTGTTACCAGACGCACCAGAGAGGTTCTGAGGGCCCCTGGTGTTACCAGACGCACCAGAGAGCCGGCCGTCAGACAGTCATTATTAATTGAATTACTGTCGTTATTGTTGTCAGCGTAAGTGGAGCTGGAAGCGGTTGGGGCGTCACCGTCTGAATATCTCCTGGAGCCCCTCCCTGGGCGGGGTGATGGGCCCTTATTGCTCTCAGCCGAGCCGTGACAAGGAATTTTATAATAACGATGAAAGGAAGTGTCGACCCGTTGTTGTGAGGTGTCGACCCGTTGTTGTGACGTGTCGACCTGTTGTTGTGACGTGTCGACCCGTTGTTGTGACGTGTCGACCCGTTGTTGTGACGTGTCGACCTGTTGTTGTGAGGTGTCGACCCGTTGTTGTGAGGTGTCGACCCGTTGTTGTGACGCGTCGACCCGTTGCTGTGACGTGTCGACCCGTTGTTGTGAGGTGTCGACCCGTTGTTGTGACGCGTCGACCCGTTGTTGTGACGTGTCGACCCGTTGTTGTGACGTGTCGAACAGTTGTTGTGACGTGTCGACCCGTTGTTGTGACGTGTCGACCCGTTGTTGTGACGTGTCGACCCGTTGTTGTGACGTGTCGACCCGTTGTTGTGACGTGTCGAACAGTTGTTGTGACGTGTCGACCCGTTGTTGTGACGTGTCGACCTGTTGTTGTGACGTGTCGAACAGTTGTTGTGAGGTGTCGACCCGTTGTTGTGACGTGTCGACCTGTTGTTGTGAGGTGTCGACCCGTTGTTGTGAAGTGTCGACCCGTTGTTGTGACGTGTCGACCCGTTGTTGTGACGTGTCGAACAGTTGTTGTGACGTGTCGACCCGTTGTTGTGACGTGTCGACCCGTTGTTGTGACGCGTCGACCCGTTGTTGTGACGTGTCGACCCGTTGTTGTGACGTGTCGACCCGTTGTTGTGACGCGTCGACCCGTTGTTGTGAAGTGTCGACCCGTTGTTGTGACGTGTCGACCCGTTGTTGTGACGTGTCGACCCGTTGTTGTGAAGTGTCGACCCGTTGTTGTGAGGTGTCGACCCGTTGTTGTGACGTGTCGACCCGTTGTTGTGAGGTGTCGACCCGTTGTTGTGACGTGTCGACCCGTTGTTGTGACGCGTCGACCCGTTGTTGTGACGTGTCGACCCGTTGTTGTGACGTGTCGACCCGTTGTTGTGACGCGTCGACCCGTTGTTGTGAAGTGTCGACCCGTTGTTGTGACGTGTCGACCCGTTGTTGTGAGGTGTCGACCCGTTGTTGTGAGGTGTCGACCCGTTGTTGTGACGCGTCGACCCGTTGTTGTGAAGTGTCGACCCGTTGTTGTGACGTGTTGACCCGTTGTTGTGGCGTGTCGACCCGTTGTTGTGACGTGTCGACCCGTTGTTGTGACGTGTCGACCCGTTGTTGTGACGTGTCGACCCGTTGTTGTGAGGTGTCGACCCGTTGTTGTGGCGTGTCGACCCGTTGTTGTGACGTGTCGACCCGTTGTTGTGACGTGTCGACCCGTTGTTGTGACGTGTCGACCCGTTATTGTGACGCGTCGACCCGTTGTTGTGAAGTGTCGACCCGTTGTTGTGAGGTGTCGACCCGTTGTTGTGACGTGTCGACCCGTTGTTGTGACGTGTTGACCCGTTGTTGTGGCGTGTCGACCCGTTGTTGTGAGGTGTCGACCCGTTGTTGTGACGTGTCGACCCGTTGTTGTGACGTGTCGACCCGTTGTTGTGACGTGTCGACCCGTTGTTGTAAGGTGTCGACGCTTTGTTGTGACGTGTCGGTTAGGGACGGCCACAACTTAGAATAGAGTAAGGATTGGTTGGGGACAGGCGCAGCTTGGACGGGCATGCCCTCAGGACGGGAGGGAGACGGGCGCCTCTTGGACGGGCATAATCTGAGAACGGGTTCCAGCAACATGTAAAGTGTCTCTCATTCATAAACAATGAATCCGGATGCTTGACTGACGAACACTTGGCCAATATCTTAAGAACGTGTTATTCCCAAAGGGGCATCCGGTAACATTTTTCAACAAACAAATACACAGTGACATTCTCAAATACAAATTAGGATAGACTTAGGATGATTATAGGTAAAATTAATTTGAAAACTGTCCTACGAATATATGACAGTAAATGAAGACATGTGTGTCTTCACATGAGACCTCCGAACACTTCCGGAACAAGTGCTTCACTGACGACTTGTGTTCGAACCACAACGCTGTAAATGCTTCACCCACGTACTACAAATAATCGCCAACAGAACCTAAACACCTAACCTAACCTATGCCTATATATGCGCAATATGCTAATATATTATAATATTAATTTATATTGGAGAACAAACAGTCAGAGCTATCAGAGCTCTGACTGGCTATCAGAGCTATCAATCAGTGCTTTAATATACTTACTAATCTCTTTTATCTCATTTTTTTCTTCAATGTATCTGTTATCATTTTATTAATTCTGCTAGAATTTACCTACTTAAAATTATCTGTTAGATTAAGGACCTGCCCGATACGCTGCGCGTACTAGTGGCTTTACAAGATTGTAAATACTATGCTATGTATTCTCACAAACCCAATGTACCTTCTTGTATATAAATAAATAAATAAATAAATAAATAAATAAATAAATAAATAAATAAATAAATAACAGCATGTTAAAACTTATGACTGCGTCTGTGGGGTCGACCGCTGGATGGAATGGACTTGAGTCGAGGACGGGTTGGACGACCTCTGCTCGAATTGCAACTGTGCAAATACTTCACCCACGTACTACAAATACAAATAATTGCCAACAAAACCTAAGCACCAAACCAAACCCACGCCTAATTATACATAGAACCCTAATGTATAATAATAATATTAATTTACATATGAGAAAAGGGGCTAGATTCACGAAGCAGTTACGCAAGTACTTACGAACGTGTACATCTTTCCTCAATCTTTGACGGCTTTGGTTACATTTATTAAACAGTTTACAAGCATGAAAACTTGGCAATCAACTGTTGTTATTGTTATAAACAGCCTCCTGGTGCTTCGGAGCTCATTAACTGTTTAATAATTGTAAACCAAGCCGCTAAAAATTGAAAAAAAAATGTGCAAGTGCTTGCGTAACTGCTTCGTGAATCTAGCATAGTTTGGCGACTGGATTAATAGGCACTTGGCCTTTGTTCATGAGAACGGGCTGTAAAACTGCTGAATGCGTCTTTGGGTCGGCCGGGGCATGCCATGAACACAGCCTGAGGACCGGTTGCAGCTACAAATACTCTCCATTATAAACAAATACCTAACTACTGGGAGCCGGTCGGCCGAGCGGTCAGCACGCTGGACTCGTTATCCTGTGGTCCCGGGTTCGATCCAGGGGGCCGGTGAGAAGCAATGGGCAGAGTTTCTTTCACCCTATGCCCCTATTACCTAGCAGTAAAATAGGTACCTCGGTGTTAGTCAGCTGTCACGGGCTGCTTCCTGGGGGTGGAGGCCTGGTCGAGGACCGGGCCGCGGGGACACTAAAGCCCCGAAATCATCTTAACTAACCTGACCTGATCTAACCAGACCTATGTTACCTGTTAAGTGACTTTTCTATGGTTAACAAGGCCACAAGTGGACCAGGATTTACTAAGCATTAAAGTGTCCACTAACGAGAAGTTATCTTTCTTCAATCATGGCGACTTTCTTTGCATTTATTAACACCTTGTGAGCGTGGACACGCTGCAAGGTCGTCGTTGCCTCTAGAGCGGGTGTTGTCAGTGCTGCAGTCACCCTCACACCGTCACCAACCTCGTCAAACGTGTAATAAATAGAGCCCAAGTCACCGCTACGACTGAGGAAGGATGTACAGGTTCAGCTATGTTCTCTCTCCCCTCCTCCTCCTCCACCACCCCTGTATGTCTCCCCCCCCCCACCCGTTACACGCCTTGAGGGAGAAATTCTCTCCTTCCGTTGTTTCTTGCCACTTCCCCCCCTCCCTTTATCTCTCTCCCCCCATCCCCCCACCAGACCCCGCCACCTCCTCACCGTACTTGTGGTCAGCGCGGGAGTGCGTTCACCTGGGTGACGATGTCACCTGCTCAACTTTACTACCTCGCCGAATATTTCCACTTTTGAGGTCTGAAACTGTCCAGGAGACGCTAATGGCTTCTGACTACTATATTCCTTAATTGTGCTTGACGGCATCACTCTACCACTCAGTATGTATACACCAATTAATAAATAAATGTAAGTGTGTACTCCTCTGTTTGTGCTTTCAGGATTGAGCTTTCGCTCTTGGGCCCCACCTTTCTAGCCGTCGATTGTTTAATGTAAAGATTCCTGATCTATTTCCATATTATATTTGCTTTAAAAATTGTGAAAGGAGTTTGCTTTATCAACCCGTTCTTTTAGTTCATTCAATTTCCCGGCAACTCGTACGGTAAATGAAAACTTTCTAACATCTTTATGACTCATCTGAGACTCAAGCTTTCATCTATGCCCTCTTGTTCTATTGGTTCCATTGTAAACATTTTCTGTTTTTTCCACTCTTTCAATCCCCTTAAATCGTTTATTCGTCTGTCATGTTTCCCCCAAACCTCCCCCCCCCCTCTTTCTGTCTCTCTCCTCTCTGTCTCTCTGTCTCTCTGTCTCTCTCTCTCTCTCTCTCTCTCTCTCTCTCTCTCTCTCTCTCTCTCTCTCTCTCTCTCTCTCTCTCTCTCTCTCTCTCTCTCTCTCTCTCTCTCTCTCCCTCCCTCTCCCTCTCCCTCTCCCTCTCTTTCTCTCTCTCTCTCTCTCTCTCTCTCTCTCTCTCTCTCTCTCTCTCTCTCTCTCTCTCTCTCTCTCTCTCTCTCTCTCTCTCTCTCTCTCTCTCCTCTTACTTGCGTCGTCAGGTTTAATTCTTTCAGTCTCTCTTCATATCCCATGCCTCACAATTCTGGAACAAACCTCGTTGCAAACTTCTAAACCTTTTCGAGTTTCCTTGTGCTTTTTTAAGATGGGGAGTTCCACGATGGGGCAGCTTACTGGGTCATTAGTCGGTGTAAGTAATCTAAATGCCTCCTTATTCAGGATCCTGAAAATTGTTTTAACTTTTGTCTTTTAGAGAATGCTCCTGCCGTTATGTAATTTATATGAGCCTTTGGAGTTAGGTTTGGTATTATGTCCGCGTATCTTTTTCTCCAGTAGTTGCAGGGAGGTAGTTTCCCTTCATTGTGTACTGTTCTTGTCGTTTCCTGTCAAAATTTCCATCACCTTTTCCAAAAAGCCCAAAATTTCCAAAAGCCCCGAAATCATCTCAAGATAACCTTACACTTGGCTGTGTTGAAGGAGGGTGGGGGGAAGGAAGGGGTCTCAAGAAGTGGTAATATTTGTTAAAGCATTTAACTTGGAGCGACCTTGACCAGCCTAAGGTCGGTCCTGTACCCCAGACCTGGCCTCCTGCAAAGTTGGGTGTTGCTATTCCCAAGCGTTTGGTCTCCCACTGTGGACAGACAACCGCAAAATAGACATACTGGGTATACATATATAAAATAATAAACCTGAATGCACACAGAAATCTCAATAGCGTGATGCATCAAATGAACAAATTCATAAGGGTCGTGACAAGGATTCGATGCTCTCGGACGTAGGTTCGAATCCTCGTCACGGCCCTTGTGGATTAGTTCATAAACCTGAATGGTACACAGGCTGCATTTTAAATACTTGATAATTCCAAACACGCTTGCTAGGGCCGTTTAGTTAGTTAAGTCAAGCAGTAGTAATACCTAGAATGTTGCCAACCTTACTGGATGATCAACTGATGTCCGGTTCTTCCTGCGTAACAATGACGATAGCTGGAGTGACTGGCGTGGCGTGATGTGACGTGAGCTGGATCGCAGGAGACTGCATTCCTGGGAGTGCATTTTGTTTTCTCTCAAGTGGTGGCGAGGCGAGAGGGCGTGGAGGACAAGGGCGGCCGCCCGCCACACCCGCTGACGGCAGGTCACCACTGTACGCTGGCACACCTCTCCTCTCTACCACGGCTCACACCTCGGAAACAAACCGTACTAACATGAAATATATGTTACAGAATAGAAGTATTAACAGGAAAACAGAAACAGCATAAAAGGAGCTGCCGTCTGTCGAAAGACGTGTTCCCCCGAGGAAGAGATCAAGCTCCCGTCAGTCACTTGACACATCCATTGGGCTCAAACGTTGACCAATCCACTCACTAGAAAAAAAATGAAGGGACGACGACGTTTCGGTCCGTCCTGAACCATTCTCAAGTAGATTGTGAATGGTCCAGGACGGACCGAAACGTCGTCGTCCCTTCATTATCTAGTGTGTGGTCTTCAGCCACATTATTGTGACTCGTCGCCTGCATATGGCTCAAACGTCTTTTCCTAGCCAATGTTATATGTTTGTTTGGGACAAGAAAACTGCAGATGTCAGAAGGAGTTAACCATGAGATGCAGAATCGTTGCGAATGAGAATACAATTATAACAGCGGCAAGTGTCCGTCTGGAGTTGTGAAGATCACTAACAACTAAGGACCCCAAAGGGATCGGTCGTTCACCGCCAGACTACGAACGATGAAGACGTTCCCCCGTTTTATCAGCCAGGAAGTAAGTAAGTAATTATCAATAGAAGGCAGCAAACAGCCAGGAAGATTCCCAGCCACACCTCGAGTGGACGCCAGCCAGATGACACGGGTCTAGCCTGATGACGCTCCCAGGTTGTCTGCACATTGTACCAGTTTCTGACCCTCTTGTCAGCCACATATCTGTTTTAGGATAGATAATATTCCCATTTTCTTTGCCAGTAATTGTTTTATTGTGATTATTTGGGAGTGCACTAGGATACGTCAGCACTTTAGCCCTGTCCTTTTATAATACAAAAAATATGTATATACTGGTTAGAACGGTAATTTGTCAGTGTTAGATCATGCAGTCTGTGGACCAGTTCTCAATAACCCACTCCACTGTAGAGGTCTAACATTGTTGTTGTTACTGATTTAGCTACTCAGAAGGAAGTGTTCATGTAGCACGGGCTATGGTGAGCCCGTAACAAGGTGTAACAGACCTGGAGTGTCCTGGAGGGATGTGATTGATTGATTGATGAAGATTAAGCCACCCAAAAGGTGGCACGGGCATGAATAGCCCGTAAGTGGTGGCCCTTTTAAGCCATTACCAGTATCAAGAGCTGATACTTGAGATCTGTGGAGGTGCGAATGCACCCTGCGTGACGGGAGATGTCTCCCTTGTGAATGTGTTAAGATGAAGATGAAGCCACCCAAAAGGTGGCACGGGCATGAATAGCTCGTAAGTGGTGGCCCTTTTAAGCCATTACCAGTATCAAGAGCTGATACTGGAGATCTGTGGAGGTGCGAATGCACCCTGCATGATGGGAGATGTCTCCCTTGTGAATGTGTTAAGATGAAGATGAAGCCACCCAATAGGTGGCACGGGCATGAATTGGTAAGTGGTGGCCCTTTTGAGCCATCAGCAGTATCAATAGATGATACTGGAGATCTGTGGAGGTGCGACTGCACCCAGCGTGACGGGAGATGTCTCCCGTGTTTTAAACAGATGAAGAAGATGAAGATGAAGCCACCCAAAAGATGGCACGGGCATGAATAGCTCGTAAGTGGTGGCCCTTTCGAGCCATCACCAGTATCAAGAGCTGATACTGGAGATCTGAGGAGGTGCAAGTGCACTCAGCGTGACGGGAGATGTCTCCCATGAATGTGTCCAAGATGACGATTAAACCATCGAAAAGGTGGCACGGGCATGAATAGCCCGTAAGTGGTGGCCCTTTTGAGCCATTACCAGTATCAAGAGCTGATACTGGAGATCTGTGGAGGTGCAACTGCACCCTGCGTGACGGGAGATGTCTCCCGGACCAAGTGTCGGAGGGATGTGATGAGCGCTGACATAATATACGGGTTTCCTGACAAGATGTGAGGTGTGGCCGGCCTCCCAGCCTTCCTTCCCTATCCTCACACTGTAAGTCACGTCTTGGCCTCCAAATGTGAGAAACCTATTATGATTATTAAAGAAACGACAGGGATGTGCTTAACTTCTTACCTAACACGTCTTCCTGGATGCTTTTGTAGAACTAAGCTTCAGCTTTTACAACTGTGAGTTCTCTAATACAAAGACTCCTGATCCCTCTGTTTATTATGCCTGCTTGTAAAATCCACAAGGGCCGTGACGAGGATTCGAACCTACGTCCGAGAGCATCCCAGACGCTGCCTTAATCGACTGAGCTGGGCAGCGTCTGGGATGCTCTCGAATGTAGGTTCGAATCCTCGTCACGGCCCTTGTGGATTTGTTCATTTGATGCATCACGCAATTGTGATTTCTGTGTGCTTGTAAAACTCTGGTCGGAGATAGTCTCCACTATTTACCCGTCTCGTTCCTTCCACGTGACTGCTACTCTTACACTGATGAAATATTCCCTCACGTCCCTGTGGGTCATCTGCTGGTCTAGCCTTCGTACATGTCCTCAAGTTAAGCTACTACTCAATCTTAACCCCACCCTCTCTATCTGTTATTATTACCAGCAGAGTGTACTTTGTATGTCTGGGTTATGCCCCCTTTATTTCTGCTAGTTTCTAGTGTCATTAGGTACAGTTCCCTCAATATATTCTCGTTACTCAGTTCCTTCAATTCTGGGACCTAGTCTTGTGGTAAATAAGTGTCCATTCTCAATTTCCGTTGAAGCAGAAGCAGTCTCCTGGCCGGTATTGCCTATTCTACTCACAGGTTGGATATATGCTGCGTATAAGCGTTATGAAAGCATCCTTAATCTATGTTCATCAAGGTTATCCTGATGGTCGTCAACTCAGCTTATGATGCTGAGTGTTTTGTCTACTGCCAGATCCTCTTCCCTCACTGACCTTGGTAAATGCCTCTGTTTCATTATGTATTGTTCCTCCAGCTTTCTTTCACCTGTTCCCCTCCTCATGACCTTGCATTCATCTGAGGTGAAGTTCAGTAAGCATTCGTCTGACCAGGCATGCCATCAAGGTCTTACAGGAGTGTCCTACGGTCCTCGTTCGTCCTCAGTCTCTTCATAACTCTGCGTCATCAGGAAATAGTGTCACTAAATAGTCATGTTCATCGGCTAAGCCATTTTGGTACACTAGGTCTACGGGCTCACCATAGCCCGTGCTACTTGGAACTTTTTGTCCCAGGAAGCGAATCTTAAACAACAACAAACAACAACTGTACACTAGGAATAAACTGGGTCCTAGCTATGATATTTGCAGAGATCCGCTAGTAACATTTTTACCAAGGGGATATTAATAGGGTATTAAAAGTATCAACTCAAGACAGAACACGAAACTATGGGTATAAATTGCATAAGTCTAGATTTAGGAAAAACCAAGAGAAAATACTGGTTCGGTAACAGGGTTGCTGATTTGTAGAACCAACTACCACGTAACATAATAGAAATAGGATCCCTTGATTGTTTCAAGCGTAGGTTGGACAGGTATATGAGTGAGATTGGGTGGTTGTAGATAGGAGCTGCCTCGTGTGGGCCAGTGGACCTTCTGCAGTTACCTTCATTCTTATGTTCTCATTCCTCCAGGTCGACTTTCTCACTTTGCTACTTTTTGTGAGGTGTTGAGTGAGTGTACACGCGGGCAAGTGGGTCACCGCCAGGGTGTAAGACACCACCCAGTGGACACACCAGGGGCCAGATTCACGAAGTAGTTACGCAAGCACTTACGAACCTGGGGCCAGATTCACGAAGTAGTTACGCAAGCACTTACGAACCTGGGGCCAGATTCACGAAGTAGTTACGCAAGCACTTACGAACCTGGGGCCAGATTCACGAAGTAGTTACGCAAGCACTTACGAACCTGGGGCCAGATTCACGAAGTAGTTACGCAAGCACTTACGAACCTGGGGCCAGATTCACGAAGTAGTTACGCAAGCACTTACGAACCTGGGGCCAGATTCACGAAGTAGTTACGCAAGCACTTACGAACTGGTACATCTTTTCTCAATCTTTGGCGGCTAAGTTTACAATTATTAAACAGTTAATGAGCTCCGAAGCACCAGGAGGCTGTTTATAACAATAACAACAGTTGATTGGTAAGTTTTCATGCTAGTAAACTGTTTAATAAATGTAACCAAAGCCGTCAAAGATTGAGGAAAGATGTACACGTTCGTAAGTACTTGCGTAACTGCTTCGTTCCCCAGGACAGGAACACTGTACACCTCCTCCGTCTCACTCAACATTTAACACTTCCTATACATCATTAACCATGTCAACACAAAGGAAAAAAAAAAAAAAAAAAAAAAAAACATAAGACGAGTGGTGTTTCAAATTCGATTTCTCGAGGCTTTTACAAAGGTATAAACAAAGTACTTATATATTACTCAAGAAACCGAGAAGGTAAGTTTATAAGAGATCAGATTTAATTAGGAGTGAACCTAATCGCATCTGGCTTGAAAGAATTAATTATAATTGATTGACAATTTGGGCAATAAGGGGTACGTTCCCTTTCCATCAATGACCATGAGTTAACCTAGAATAGGCAGTACTCAAAGAGGGTTCGTGATGTTTCCCATTTTAAATTATGAGGAAAAAATGACGTTTCCCATTTTCAATTATGAGGAAAAAATGACGTTTCCCATTTTCAATTATGAGGAAAAAATGACGTTTCCCATTTTCAATTATGAGGAAAAAATGACGTGTCCCATTTTCAATTATGAAGAAAAAATGATGTTTCCCAATTTCAATTGAGGAAAAACATGACGTTTCCCATTTTCAATTATGAGGAAAAAATGACGTTTCCCATTTTCAATTATGAGGAAAAAATGACGTTTCCCACTTTCAATTATTATGATATGAGGAAAACCAATCTGAAACCTCCGGACTGACTGCGAGAAGTTTATCATCTGACGCACTAACCCAGTTCTGTCTCAATAGTGTAAATAAAGCTGAACGTATTATTGGGAGGTAATAACGATAAGACAAGGCTTATCCTATCGTTCTTCTGTCCTTGCTTGTTCGACAATTAGGCTTCAAGAGCAGACCATATGTCTGAAGACAGAGATTGCTATATTCCTTTTCATTAGGCAGCAATCAAAACTGTACATGTTGGTGCAACTACAACAAATAAAACTTATACAGTAGGTCGCAGTGTTGTATATTAGGCTGTAATAGAATACCAATAAAACAGGATGTGGATTTTTTGGTGCAGAAAAATGAGCTGAAAATTATACATGTGGCTCCTGTAAAGATTCCTGCAGACACAACCCTCCCTGCCTGCTGGACTATGGTGTTCCAGCAGACACAAACTCTCTTTGCCTGCTGGACTATGGTGTTCCAGCAGACACAAACTCTCTTTGCCTGCTGGACTATGGTGTTCCAGCAGACACAACTCTCCCTGTCTGCTGGACTATGGTGTTCCAGCAGACACAACTCTCCCTGCCCGCTGGACTATGGTGTTCCAGCAGACACAACTCTCCCTGCCCGCTGGACTATGGTGTTCCAGCAGACACAACTCTCCCTGCCTGCTGGACTATGGTGTTCCAGCAGACACAACCCTTCCTGCCTGCTGGACTATGGTGTTCCAGCAGACACAACTCTCCCTGTCTGCTGGACTATGGTGTTCCAGCAGACACAACTCTCCCTGCCCGCTGGACTATGGTGTTCCAGCAGACACAACTCTCCCTGCCCGCTGGACTATGGTGTTCCAGCAGACACAACTCTCCCTGCCTGCTGGACTATGGTGTTCCAGCAGACACAACTCTCCCTGTCTGCTGAACTATGGTGCTCCAGCAGACACAACTCTCCCTGCCTGCTGGACTATGGTGTTCCAGCAGACACAACCCTCCCTGCCCGCTGGACTATGGTGCTCCAGCAGACACAACTCTCCCTGCCCGCTGGACTATGGTGTTCCAGCAGACACAACTCTCCCTGCCTGCTGGACTATGGTGTTCCAGCAGACACAACCCTCCCTGTCTGCTGAACTATGGTGTTCCAGCAGACACAACCCTCCCTGTCTGCTGGACTATGGTGTTCCAGCAGACACAACCCTCCCTGTCTGCTGGACTATGGTGTTCCAGCAGACACAACCCTCCCTGTCTGCTGGACTATGGTGTTCCAGCAGACACAACCCTCCCTGCCTGCTGGACTATGGTGTTCCAGCAGACACAACCCTCCCTGCCCGCTGGACTATGGTGCTCCAGCAGACACAACTCTCCCTGCCCGCTGGACTATGGTGTTCCAGCAGACACAACTCTCCCTGCCTGCTGGACTATGGTGTTCCAGCAGACACAACCCTCCCTGTCTGCTGGACTATGGTGTTCCAGCAGACACAACCCTCCCTGTCTGCTGGACTATGGTGTTCCAGCAGACACAACCCTCCCTGTCTGCTGGACTATGGTGTTCCAGCAGACACAACCCTCCCTGCCTGCTGGACTATGGTGTTCCAGCAGACACAACCCTCCCTGCCTGCTGGACTATGGTGTTCCAGCAGACACAACCCTCCCTGTCTGCTGGACTATGGTGTTCCAGCAGACACAACTCTCCCTGCCTGCTGGACTATGGTGTTCCAGCAGACACAACCCTCCCTGTCTGCTGGACTATGGTGTTCCAGCAGACACAACCCTCCCTGTCTGCTGGACTATGGTGTTCCAGCAGACACAACCCTTCCTGCCTGCTGGACTATGGTGTTCCAGCAGACAACTCTCCCTGCCTGCTGGACTATGGTGTTCCAGCAGACACAACCCTCCCTGCCTGCTGGACTATGGTGTTCCAGCAGACACAACTCTCCCTGCCTGCTGGACTATGGTGTTCCAGCAGACAGAAGGATACACTAACAAAGACAGACAATCTACATATGGTTCCTATAAAAAAAGTCAGTGTATTCGAAGGTTTCTCATAAACTACAAAATAATATATATGTATTTGCACAACGTCCAGAGTAAGGCCAGGTGAATGTATGATAAACTGTACGATATTCCAGCGTTGCATATCGTACAGTTTCCCTCAGCCAGTGACGGCCCACGAAGGAATATCCCAGAGAAAAAAATCTAAAAGAACCTGCCTAAAGTTATTGCCAGGTTACTGAGGGTCAAAGAGAACTTAACAGGTAAGATTCGCTTTACTGGACACACACCGTGGCTGCTTGAGGCTTCCTCACTCCGTGTCTTGGCTCATTTCCAAGATGGAGAGCGACAGCCTCTTGCATGAACCAACTGTTTTATAGTTCTACCCTCCCTGTAGTGGGTAGCATGGAGCTTGTGTTTACGCTTCTCGACGTTCATCTTGGTCCACTACTGACCTTCCCCCCTCGATGATATTCCACAACAATTGCTTATCTCCCGGCTACCTATTTACTGCTCGGTGAAATAAAACTTGCCCAATCATTTCTGTCCCGTCCGGGAATCAAACGCAGGATCCTGGATTGTGAGCCGAGGACGCAGACCACTGACAGGGAGTGTAAGATGATAATAATTATAGCAGTCCCCCGTGGCGCAGTGGTAAAACACTAGACCCACGCATCGCCAGCGATTTGGCCTGGGTTCGTTCTAACCAAAGCTGTGTAGATGGCATTGAAAGAGCCCTGGTGTAGCAGGCGATGAGTCACAATAACGTGGCTGAAGTATGTTGACCAGACCACACACTAGAAGGTGAAGGGACGACGACGTTTCGGTCCGTCCTGGACCATTCTCAAGTCAATTGAGAATGGTCCAGGACGGACCGAAACGTCGTCGTCCCTTCAACTTCTAGTGTGTGGTCTGGTCAACAGCCCTTGTGTAGGTTTCTAAACGACGTTCTAATAGTAACCATCATTCCAATTGTAAATAAGGCACCCGTGTTCATGTGTACCTCTGGAGATAGTGGTGGAATTATACATCCATGCCCAATAGCCTTTTTCTCACTCAGACTCCTGCAGTTGCCCTTATGGTGCAGAGATCTCCTAGTCTCCTTTCTCACTCTCCCATCTCACACTCAGCACTGAAATGTTACAACCATTTGTTTGCCCCATTGCTGGAGTTGGTTAAGGTCTTCCTGTAACTTTCTGCAGTCGTCCTCTGTTTTTACATTCCTCATTTCCTTGGCGTCGACTGCAACCATTTGACATGTACGAGCTTACTGCTTTGGGCTACGTCATTCACATCAAGTAGGAACAGTATAGTGGCGCCAGGACCGACCCTAAGGAAGAACTCCACTTGTTACATTTCTCCAACTCGAAACCTCCTCTCATGACTCTGTTTTCTGTCCCTCAGGTACTCCCTTATAGCCAGTTCAGTGTCCTCTTCCATACTGTTCCTTTGTTACAAAGTTTATACTCTCCAGGAGTTCAATTATCTTATTCTAATTACTTTGTCTAGCACTTTACATGGAATATTTGTTAGTTCCTCTGGGGTAGTGGTGGTGGTGGTTGAGTAGTGGTTAGTTGTGGTGGCAGAAGGGGAGAGGTGGTAGTAATGGGGTAGTGGTGCAGGGTTACTGGTGGTGGTAGAGGGGTAGGTGTTGTAGTAGAGTGGAAGTTATGGTGGTAGAGGAGTAGTGGTGGTGGTAGTAGTTAGTGGTGTTGGTAGCGGGGTAGTGGTGTTGGTAGCGGGTTAGTAGTGGTGGTAGTGGTGGTGGTGGTGGTGTGGGAGAGCTGCCAGCTACCGCCAGTGAGGGGCAGTGACTGGTGGTGGTGGTGGGAGGAAGAGAGTGTTGTCCTGACCGAGCCGTGCGAGGAGCTCCTGCAGTAGGTCCACCAGCACCTCTCAGTCTCACTCCCAGCTCCCACACATGCACACACACACACGCGCGCACACCACTCACTCTCCACAACACATCTGACGGCTCATATACCTCCCGCGCCTCCACCGAGTGTTACAAGTGCCGAACATGACCTGTAGACAATGTGGCCTTTGCTAGGCAGTGAGAGGGTGTTGTGGTGTAGTACAGTGTGTTGAGGGTGTGTGTGCAGATGTGTGAGGTGTAGTGAGAGGTCTAGTGGGTGTAAGGTGGTGACTTCTCAGGTGTAGAGGTCAACACCCTCCGGCCTGCCTAGAAGAGGGACCAGCTCACGCTGGGTCTGACCAATGACACAATCTCATTGTCTCAAACTTCGGCCAGCTACCTAGTGTACATCGTTATTCAAATATCGCTGAACTTCAAGCTATTTTACGGTTATTTTTGCTCTATCGAAGGCGAGAGGACCTCGGGGAATATCGCCAAGCGTCACCGCTCTTCTCCAGACGTCGCCGACATCTTTTAAATCATCACAATGATCTATCTTCAGGTAGGTCGAATTCATTTGACATCTTGTCCACTTTTGTTTCAGATTTCTATTTCGGCGAATTCTACCTCACTCTCTCTCTCTCTAACTGTACTTGACATACTGACAAAATCTCAAAATACATATTTTGTCAGCGCGAAGCCGGGCAAAATGACACGTGTCACCTGCCTGACACTAGTGTGAGGAACGAGAAAGCAGCAAGCCGGGAGGACTGTGCAGCACAGTGACTGTGGCACAGTATTCACCTTCCTGGGGTGTGGTTGACACGGCCGGAACGAGACCACCAAAACAAAAGACGAGCGATGCCAAAGGTTTAACAATTGAGTTGATGTTTTATGTAAATTGGTGGCGCGCGTGCTAACCTAGATGTACTGAGAGGATCACGCTCCAGTAGTACAACAAGTACTTTACAAGGTTGTGCTTTATCTTGGAGCCACGGGAGACATCTCCCGTCACGCAGGGTGCAGTCGCACCTCCACAGATCTCCAGTATCAGCTGTTGATACTGGTAATGGCTCAAAAGGGCCACCACTTACGGGCTATTCATGGCCCTGCCACCTCTTGGGTGGCTTAATCTTTATCAATCATCATCATCATCTTGGAGCCAGTCTATCAGTGACTACGAGGACATGAGGTCTATAGCTCTTTATGTTGCGCCTAGCAGCCTTCTTCTTGTGCTACAGTTTTATCTCACGTTCGAAATCTTTCTCGGGTCTGGCCTTAAAGTTGTGGCTGGAGGTGGCTTCTACTACTTCTCTCAGTGCTTGCCACTTGTTCACCTCCCGCTGGCTACGAGTACTACAGTTTTTCGACTAAGTTATTTAAGTGTTTTTGTTACTATTATTTTTCTACCACAGACGTGGCCACACATTTATAATGGTAACCATTAACACATATATATTTTCTTCTATCCTCCAAGGACAGTTAGAGATCTGTTAAACATAGAGTTCAGTGATTTATTGAACCATCAGCCAAAGAACGTGATTGTAATTCTGTTAAAATATATAGATTTATGTCTGTTCTACATAAAGAGTGTTCGGGGTATGTTCTTTTATACATAGTGATTCAGGTGAACGGTCTTCACACCGGCTAGCGGCCGTTCTGGTAACACGTTCTCAACCGACCTATTTATTGCAACCCGTCCTCGACTCAAGTCCATTACATCCAGCGGTCGACCCCGCAGACGCACTCATAAATTTTTACATGCTGTTCATTCCAAACGGGAATTTTCTCAAATATAAATTAATATTATGATATATTAGCATATTGTGCATATATAGGCATAGGTTACGTTAGGTTCTGTTGGCGATTATTTCCATTTGTAGTACGTGGGTGAAGCATTTACAGCGTTGTGGTTCGAACAAAATTCGTCAGTGAAGCACTTGTTCCGGATATGTTCGAACGTCAGCAGTTGTGAGTCGTGTGTAAACCGTTTTTCATTCATAAACACCTGGGGGGGTTTGGCGGGTGGATGGAATCACTTTTGGGTCTTTGGAGGACGGGCTGGTCATCCATGGTCTCTTGTCCAGTGCCTCGATTGTCCCTCTAGTGTCATCAATATACAAGATCAATCAAGAGGGTCCCGGGGTAGTACAATCGGGTTCGGTCTCGACGCCCAATCGAGAATACGGGCTTCGAATCCCGACGGGACAGAAATGGTTGGGCACATTTCCTTTCACCTAATGCACATGTCCACCCAGCAGCAAGTAGGTACTCAGGAGATAGTCAGCTTGTTGTGGGGGGGAGGGGAGGGTTGCCTCCTGGGCGGGGTCAGTAATACACTCTGGCTGCCTGTCCCCCGACACAATGAATTATTATTATTATTATTATTAATACCTCTTGTCCCGGGACCAGATTCACGAAGCAGCTACGCAAGCACTTACGAACGAGTCCATCTTTTCTCAATCTTTGGCGGCTTTGTTTACAATTATTAAACAGTTAATGAGTTCCGAAGCACCAGGAGGCTGTTTATAACAACAACAACAGCTTATTGGCAAGTTGTCATGCTTGTAAACTGTTTAATAAATGTAACCAAAGCCGTCAAAGATTGAAGGAAAGATGTACACGTTCGTAAGTGCTTGCGTAGCTGCTTCGTGAATCTGGCTCCAGGTGTCTAGTGGCACGTGTGTAACTCTAGTGTCATCCACGGATGACACTAGAGTCACACACACGTGCGCCGTCTGTCACTCTAGTGTACCAGACGTGTTCTGGTGTCAAGTGGCACTATAGTGGCTATATGGTTGTGGGGAAGATATAGAATGGCTGGGAGGGGGGATTGTGGAGCAGGTAGGGGGGGGAGAAGTAGGGGGGGGAGAAGTAGGGGGGGAGAAGTAGGGGGGGAGATGTAGGGGGGGGAAGTGGGGGATAAGGGAGAGGGGGGCGTGTCCGTTATGCTGGACTACTGCTGCTGCTGCTGCTGCCCCCCCCCCCCCCGGGTAATGGCGGGAGAAGCAGCGGTCACCTGTAGCCGCTCTAGCTGACTATACCGCTGCACCCGATGTCGTTCTTAATAGTGGTCGTAGTTATTAGGGAAGTTGTTGTAGCAGTACTGGTTATAATCTATATATATATTAACACCAGTAGTGATTGATGCAGCGTAGTGGTCGGCACAGTCGGCTCACAACCGAGCGGTCCCGGGTTCGACACCCCAGGTAGGGACGAGATGTATCCCGTTTACATAAACAAAGGCCAAAAGTGATTCCATACGGCCACCTAACCTTCCCTGTTGATGAATGTAAACGGTTTACACACGACTCACAACTGATGACGTTCGAACACTTCCGGAACAAGTGCTTCGCTGACGAATTGTGTTCGAACCACAACGCTGTAAATGCTTCACCCACGCACTACAAATACAAATAATCGCCAACAGAACCTAAACACCTAACCAATGCCTACATATGCACAGTATGCTAAGATATAACAACATTAATTTATATTCGAGAAAATTCCTACTTTGAATGAACAGCATGTTAAAATTGATGAAATGCATCTTTGGGGTCGACCGCTGGATGGAATGAACACGGCCTGGGAACGGGTTAAGATGTGCGTTAAACTTAACTTTCCGTTCCACTCAGCTCTTCCTCACACTAGAAAAATCATATATTTCATTCTCACTTCCGAAGCTAAAATAAATCTGGAAATAAATTCACACGACTGAAAATCGCTACAAAAACTACAAAATACAAAATAAAAATACAGCAAATACAGCGTAATGCTGACAATTACAGGGGTTAAGACCTCAAAAATATTAAAGAGCTGCCAAACATCAGCGGTAAAATTTACACATTGCCAAGTCTGAACATGAAACAAAAGATTGACATTTATTTACATTTTGCTCCAGCAAAGACGCGTGTAAATACTTTGTTGTAAATACTGTGTTGTAAACACAGTTGCAGGTGTATGGAAGAGGTAGGCTGCAGGTGTATGGAAGAGGTGGGCTGCAGGTGTATGGAAGAGGCAGGCTGCAGGTGTATGGAAGAGGTAGGCTGCAGGTGTATGGAAGAGGTGGGCTGCAGGTGTATGGAGAGGTGGGCTGCAGGTGTATGGAGAGGTGGGCTGCAGGTGTATGGAAGAGGTAGGCTGCAGGTGTATGGAAGAGGTAGGCTGCAGGTGTATGGAAGAGGTAGGCTGCAGGTGTATGGAAGAGGTAGGCTGCAGGTGTATGGAAGAGGCAGGCTGCAGGTGTATGGAAGAGGTAGGCTGCAGGTGTATGGAAGAGGCAGGCTGCAGGTGTATGGAAGAGGTAGGCTGCAGGTGTATGGAAGAGGTGGGCTGCAGGTGTATGGAAGAGGTGGGCTGCAGGTGTATGGAAGAGGTGGGCTGCAGGTGTATGGAAGAGGTGGGGCTGATGAGTCCAGAGTCTGAACGTTTACCGTTGATGAGTGAAGAGTCTGAACGTTTACCGTTGATGAATGAAGTCTGAACGTTTACCGTTGATGAATGGTCTGAACGTTTACCGTTGATGAATGAAGTCTCAACGTTTACCGTTGATGAGTGAAGAGTGTGAACGTTTACCGTTGATAAGTGTAGTGTGAACGTTTACCGTTGATGACTGCAGAGTCTGAACGTTTACCGTTGATGACTGCAGAGTCTGAACGTTTACCGTTGATGACTGCAGAGTCTGAACGTTTACCGTTGATGACTGCAGAGTCTGAACGTTTACCGTTGATGACTGCAGAGTCTGAACGTTTACCGTTGATGACTTCATTAACTAAAAGTTCCCCATTTAAAGGTTACTCTATTATTACTTTTATTTTTGTTATAGAATGTGAAAAGAAACATAATACAACCCAAATGTTGTTGTTGTTAATTACTGATGTTGTTGTTAGTCTTCTTGTGGTTCTTGTTATTGTTGAAGCTGTTGTTAATGTTGTTGTGGAGGTTGTTAATGTTGTTGAAGATGTTGTTAATGTTGTTGTGGAGGTTGTTAATGTTGTTGAAGCTGTTGTTAATGTTGTTGTGGAGGTTGTTAATGTTGTTGAAGATGTTGTTAATGTTGTTGAAGATGTTGTTAATGTTGTTGAAGATGTTGTTAATGTTGTTGAAGATGTTGTTAATGTTGTTGAAGATGTTGTTAATGTTGTTGTGGAGGTTGTTAATGTTGTTGAAGATGTTGTTGTGGAGGTTGTTAATGTTGTTGAAGATGTTGTTGTGGAGGTTGTTAATGTTGTTGAAGATGTTGTTAATGTTGTTGAAGATGTTGTTAATGTTGTTGAAGATGATGTTGTGGAGGTTGTTAATGTTGTTGAAGATGTTGTTGTGGAGGTTGTTAATGTTGTTGAAGATGTTGTTGTGGAGGTTGTTAATGTTGTTGAGGAGGTTGTTAATGTTGTTGAGGATGTTGTAGATGTTGTTGAAGATGTTGTTAATGTTGTTGAAGATGATGTTGTTGGTGTTTTTGAGAATCTTGTTGTTAAAGTTACCGATGTTGTTAGTGATGTTACTGGTGTTAAGGATGTTATTGTTGCTGTAGTGGGAACCACCGGCCCCAATATAGCAATAAACTGTCAACTACACTACAGAGAAATAACCATTTCATTCACCTGAGCACTATAGGAGTCTCGAACCGTCGACCCACGAGCGTGAGCCAGAAGCTCTATATCAAGCGTGCTATGAGTGGCCTTAATAAGGAAGACTTCCAAGAAGCAACTAACAGCTATCCAGTTGGAATTTTCGACCTCTCCAGCTCAGAGCAATTAGTCACTAATTACTCTGAGCTTAAGTAGTTCCTTTGCTACATATAAACATACATATATATTAAGAATAAATGGAAGGGAGTACCACCACTGGCTGGACGAAAGGGGACCCTTAGCCTCGGAGAAAAGCACACATAACCCATTAGAGGGAATGTTTAGGTCCCCTACAATACAGTTCCTATCATTTTTTCCCCCTACTACCCTCCTAGGAGGCCTGGTCGATGACCGGGCCGCGGGGACACTAAGCCCCGGAAGCACCTCAAGGTAAGGTCCCCCCCCCCTTCCTCTTTTGTTGTGTTTTATTAGGTATTTAAATATATTAATTCCGATCATTTCTACCCACACAGGTGTGGTGGCGTGTGGCGGCGGCTGTGGTGGTGGTGGTGGGCAGTGGGGCCACCACCACACAGGTGTGGTGGCGTGTGGCGGCGGCTGTGGTGGTGGTGGTGGGCAGTGGGGCCACCAAGCCTATTGTCGACCCTGGTGAGTTAACAATAAATTGAGAGAAAAATAAGCAGACATTAAATGGACAAACGAATTGACAGATATGTCGTAGCGATACATTAGTCTTTAAATGTTTCAAATATATTATATAATTATATATATTACATATGACAGTGTCAGACCACGGAGGAAAATTGAAACAGGAATTTTCTTAAGTACTTTCGTATATTAATACTCCTTCTGAAGATGTATTAATATACGAAAGTACTTAAGGAAATTCCTGTTTCAATTTTTCCTCCGTGGTCTGACACTGTCACATCTTTAATCACGTGTTTATTTTCGTGATATACACATATATTATATATATCTGTGGTATGTTAGAGTTGTGGGATGTTAGAGCAGCGTCATTATAGAGCGTTGTAATGTTAGAGCTGTGTTAGTTTAGAGCTGGAACACATCTCAGAGATGTGTGACATATTGTAATTGTTACACATGTGTGGCGTTGATAGAGGTGCCACTATGGGGCACTATCCCCCCCACGAAAGGGGTGGTAGGGGGAGGCACCATTAGCATCTAGCTGGATCTCTTGCAATATGTCGCAGTCAATGTGTAAGACAGAATATTTAATCGTATTCACTTTTATCTGGCGACCTCTTTAAGTGCCTTGTTTACATCCGGGCGCTATCTTGTTATCACGGCTTTCCTCGAGCCGTGGTAATTATCTCCCGTTAACAGGACTGTTCCTGCTACAAGGGTGACGAGATGCACCCTTGGTAACATTACCTCCCGTTAACAGGACTGTTCCTGCTACAAGGGTGACGAGATGCAGTCTTGGTAACATTACCTCCCGTTAACAAGACTGTTCGTGATCCAGGGGGTGACGAGATGCACCCTTGGTAACATTACCTCCCGTTAACAGGACTGTTCGTGATCCAGGGGGTGACGAGCTGCCTCAACGGTACGGGCTACTGCATGCTGGGTAACAACTGCTCGGTGGACGTGGACTTCCTGCCCGACGCCACGGGCGGCCACTGTAAGGGACTCAGGGACGCCTTCACCCCCAACATCGACTTCGTCTGTTGCAGGTGACTGTACAGCTTGTCTCTCGCTGTTCACACACACTTGTGATGCACGGCCAGCATCCCTATCTCTCTCTCTCTCCCCACGGCCAGCATCCCTATCTCTCTCTCCCCACGGTCAGCATCCCTATCTCTCTCTCTCTCCCCACGGCCAGCATCCCTATCTCTCTCTCTCTCCCCACGGCCAGCATCCCTATCTCTCTCTCCCCACGGCCAGCATCCCTATCTCTCTCTCCCCACGGCCAGCATCCTTCCCTCTCTCTCCCCACGGCCAGCATCCCTATCTCTCTCTCTCTCCCCACGGCCAGCATCCCTATCTCTCTCTCTCTCCCCACGGCCAGCATCCTTCCCTCTCTCTCTCTCCCCACGGCCAGCATCCTTCCCTCTCTCTCTCCCCACGACCAGCATCCCTCCCTCTCCCCCCCCCGCCCCACGGCCAGCATCCACCCCCCAAACTCTCTCCCAAGGACACTGAACCTGGTTTTTTTTCCAGTTACTCCTCGTCCTATCTTCACTTATTATATAATCTTCTGACAAGATTATATTCATTACTTTTTCTTACCTTGTTGCTACTGTGTTTGCTTTTAAAGGAACGGCTTGATTTTGTATTTTCAACGTCGATTTTCTCTCTTGTTCTCTATCTCTCCAGTACCTCTCTCTCTCTCTCTCTCTCTCTCTTTCTCTCTCCCTCCCTACCCTCCTCTCTCACCACAAGCTATACCATTACATACAGCACAAAAGAGAAGTTTCTGACACACAACGGGAACACGACAATATAATCAACTACAACATTCATTATAGCCTTTATAAAGCATTCTTTAAATGTGTAAAAATTAAGACAACTTTGTCTTAAGACAAATTTAATTCATTTGCCAGAGACAAATATAATAAGCACAATTAGAGCTCCATTAGACAATGAGAGGTGGGGGGGGGGGGTGCTGGCTTGCAGGGTCGATTACAAGCTTTGAAATTCACTACTAAATCGATCTACTTTTGAAATGGTTTATTGTCAGCTTTTTATTATCTCTTTCGCTGTAGTTCATTGTGTGCGCTCACCTCCTGTATGTTAATTATGTTGATCTGCAACATTCCCGTGGTTTACCTGTGCCTCTCTCAAGTGTCCTCTCGTGCCTCCCTGCTTTATACGAGAGAGAGAGAGAGAGAGAGAGAGAGAGAGAGAGAGAGAGAGAGAGAGAGAGAGAGAGAGAGAGAGAGAGAGAGAGAGAGAGAGAGAGAGAGAGAGAGGGGGGGAGGGAGAGAGAGAGAGAGGGGGGAGGGAGAGAGAGAGGGGGGGAGGGAGATAGAGAGAGGGAGAGGGAGAGGGAGAGAAAGAGAGAGAGAGAGAGAGAGAGAGAGAGAGAGAGAGAGAGAGAGAGAGAGAGAGAGAGAGAGAGAGAGAGAGAGAGAGAGACAGACAGACAGACAGACAGACAGACAGACAGACAGACAGACAGACAGAGAGAGAGAGAGAGAGAGAGAGAGGAGAGAGATAGGAGAGAGAGAGAGGAGAGAGAGAGGAGAGAGAGGGAGGGAGAGAGAGAGGGAGAGAGAGAGGGAGAGAGAGAGGAAGAGAGAGAGGAAGAGAGAGAGGGAGAGGGAGAGGAAGAGACAGAAGCAGAGAGAGAGGAAGAGAGAGAGTTGCAAATTTGCAAATTTCGGCACCTTTTTGAGCTTTTTCCTTAAGATGGGGGCTCCACGATGGGGGCTCCACGATGGGGGCGGCATACAACTGGCCTCACATAGGTCGTATACAGTCATCTAAAATCCTCCTTATTAAAGTTCCTGAAGGATGTTTTGACTTTTGCCAGAGTAAAGTCTGCGGCTGATGTTATTCTAGTTATATGAGACTCTGGAGTGAGGTTTGAGGTCATATCCACTCCCATGTCTTTTTCTCTATTCGTTATAGGGGAGGTAGTTTCCCTTCATCGTGTACTGGCCTTTCGGTCTCCTAGCTCCTGATCCCATTTTTCATCACCTTACACTTGCTGGTGTTGAACTCTAGCAGGCATTTTTGGGGGGACCAACTCCGCAGCTTGTGTTAATTCGTCTTGGTGGATCTTACAATCCTCAACTGTCACAAGTCTTTCTTGTCAGTTTTCCATTGTGTACTACTGTTGTGTGTGTACTCACCTAGTTGTGCTTGCTTTCTTCACCTTCGGCATTTTGGTCCCGCCTCTCAACTGTCAATCTACTTGTGCACAGGTCCCTGAGCCTATTGGGCTCTATCATGTCTACATTTGAAACTGTGTATGGAATCTTCCTCGACCACATCACTTCATTTATTAACTATCCTGACCAACTAAATGAAAATAAGAATGAAAAAGTTCTTTCTAATGAATCTGTGGATCATTTGGGTACTCGGCTTCCATCTGTGTCCCCTTGTGCGAGTACTACCAGCGTTAAATAATTTCTCCTTATCTACCCTGCCAATTCCCCTGGAAACTTTGTATGTGGTGATCATGTCTCCCCAAACAATTTTGTCTTCCAGAGATATGAGGTGCAACTCACGCAGCT
The DNA here is from genome assembly GCF_040958095.1 of Procambarus clarkii. Lineage (NCBI taxonomy): Eukaryota > Metazoa > Arthropoda > Malacostraca > Decapoda > Cambaridae > Procambarus > Procambarus clarkii. The sequence continues at coordinate 5,711,278 of NC_091163.1, read as the reverse complement.
TTTCCTCATAACTCATGCCTCTTAGTTCTAGGCCTAGTCTAGCGACATACCTTTGAACCATCTCGAGCTTCGTCCTATGCTTGAGAAGGTATGGGCTCCATGCTGGGGCCGCATACTCAAGGCTTGGTCTTACATATGTGGCGTACAAGATTCTAAATGATTCCTTACAATAGTCTCTAAAGGCAGTCCTAATGTTAGCCGACCTTACAAACGCCGCAACGCTTAGCTCGCATCTATTATTTTTAGGAAAATAGTTCTTTTGTATTTATTATTTCCTTGAATTTCCTACATATTCTGTATATTCTATATAAGCAATTAATAAGATAATAAGAAAATATTAATTACTTATTTGGTTCAAAACAATTTATACAAGCATTTTTCAGATTATCTGAGCAACTTTTGTAATTTGATAACTTTATGTAAATTAACCGGTGTGTCTTGCTTCTTCCTGCAGATATAACCCGCTGGGGAAGGCGACGAGCGAGCCGCCCACCACCACCCTCGCCTCCTTCACCATCACCGACGCCTTCTCCGTCCTCGACGAGTACGTCCTCCAACAGCAGCAACAGGTAAACAACACACATGTTAAAGCCATAATAAAGACGAACTCTCACGATCGGCGACGACGTTCCAATTTCTGTACGTGCTCTATGCGAACTGGGCTGCAGGCGAGCTGCGAAACCTGCAGTGAGTGGACCAGTCATGGGGACTAGTTTCGTGATGGCGATACTCTAGCTGCTGCTACTGCTGGTGTCCCTGCTCCGTCCTTTCCTCCTTGTCTTCAGGTTCCTGCTGCTATGTCCTCTTCTTCTGCTGCCACGTCCTCTCCTTCTGCTGCTACGTCCTTTTCTTCTGCTGCCACGTCCTCTCCTTCTGCTGCTACGTGCTTTTCTTCTGCTGACACGTCCTCTCCTTCTGCTGCTACGTCCTTTTCTTCTGCTGCTACGTGCTTTTCTTCTGCTGCCACGTCCTCTCCTTCTGCTGCTACGTCCTTTTCTTCTGCTGCTACGTCCTTTTCTTCTGCTGCCACGTCCTCTCCTTCTGCTGCTACGTCCTTTTCTTCTGCTGCCACGTCCTCTTCTTCTGCTGCCACGTCCTCTCCTTCTGCTGCTACGTCCTTTTCTTCTGCTGCCACGTCCTCTTCTTCTGCTGCCACGTCCTCTCCTTCTGCTGCCACGTCCTCTCCTTCTGCTGCCACGTCCTCTCCTTCTGCTGCCACGTCCTCTCCTTCTGCTGCCACGTCCTCTCCTTCTGCTGCTACGTCCTTTTCTTCTGCTCCTGCTGCTCCGTCGTCTCCTTACCGTGAGAAAGTGAGGTGACATGTGCCCGCGCGCGCCACGAAAACATTAAATACCTCCGGACATTCAAGTTATACAGTGCCGGAAAACTGATCATAGATATCACCAAGTTTATTACGACATTCAAACAAAATACGGTGATTGATATTGAAACTTTGTTACAAAATCAATCCCCCTTATAACTCACCCATTTGCTTCTTGTAAATGAGGAAGGAGTAGTTCGGACAAAATCCAACAGCCAAATATATAGCTCGGGACATATAACATTCTCTGTAACTGGCTGACACTATAATTATAAGGTGTGTGAAGGATAGATGAATTTGTTAATGTAATAATCTCCGTTAAGGTCTGATAAAAGACCTTTTGTGCCCTCTGTAATCCTTTTTTGCGCTACCGCTCACAGGATGAGTATGGGGTGCACCATAAACTAGCCATCTCCGGGGAGACAATAATAATAATAATAATAATAATAATAATAATAATAAAACACTTGGTGAGCGTGGTGAGGTGCAAGCAGATCTCGGTGAGTAGGTGGAGTAGGTGTGAGGGTAGGGGCCCACCTACCCTCTCACTCAACAAACAATTATAATTATAATATAATTAACATAATTATAACATGTTGGAGAAAGAAGATCCCCATCAATTGTGTGAACATTTTTTTTTTCTTTAAGCTGATTTAAGACACATCCCGAGGTATATTTAGCACGCGGATATGAAAGATAATTGTTACGAGGTTGAACCACAACAAACGAGGCAAGTTTACTGTATGCTCATTCAACAATGTCAACAATGTCATTCTCATCAAATATCTTACCTAACTCAGCCGGAAGTGAAGAAAACCCATAATGACGAAGATAAATCATTCAAGACCACATACACGACTTGCCTTAACCGTGAGCTGAACTTGGCATTGATACAGCCTCACAAACAGGAGTTAATTACATATATTTGTCTTCATGTGGTACATATGTTGACACAGATGTAGCCTTTAGCAGGTCTTGCTGGAGACTTGTCTTACACTTCACGTAAAATACGCACTGTTAATCCCGAGGCCAGAATGTTGAGCCCGCACCTGTCCTGTAAGAGAGAGAACTTCATTGTTGTTAATTGCATTTTTAGCAACGTATTGCAGACGAGGAGTCACAATAACGTGGCAGAAATATGTTGACCAGACCACACACTAGAAAGTGAGGGGACGACGACGTTTCGGTCCGTCCTGGACCATTCTTGATCGACTTGAGAATGGTCCAGGACGGACCGAAACGTCGTCGTCCCTTCACTGTCTAGTGTGTGGTCTGGTCAACTTAGCAACGTATTATTATTATCTTATTTCCAGGAGGAATTAGACTATGAGAACCTCAACCCAGAAAACCTCATTGACATCGTGGGCGTGGTCACTGACTTCACCGGCATCATTGGCTTAGTGACACGCCCATGGACCGGCACCCTGCCCACCCGCGCCCCCACGCCCTCCACCACACCCATCACCACCACGCCCACCACAGCTGCGCCACTCTCCCCCGCCACACCACCAGACGGCCACATGGTTCACACTCAAACACCAGCAGAAGTCTTAGAGTCTGATCAGGTGTGAATGCTATCGTCCTCTAATTACCTCACTTTAGTTGCTATAACACTTTATTAACCTTAATGTTCCATTATTATCGCAGTTACAAACATGAGTTAGTAAACCATGTTGTAAATCCTTTATTAAGTCCACTCGTGGTTAACAAATTGACTCTTTCTTCCAGTATATTTCAAGCAGATAAATGTGTACAAGATTACGACATTCTATATCTTGACTTAGATAATGTACCTCACAAGACATTCAACAATTACAAGGTTTATGGTAAAGAGGGGGTGGGGGGGGGGGGGGGGGTAGTCTAAGTTGAAATAAGGCGTAGTTATTTACAATGAAAAAGGGTAAACATAAATGGAGCTATAAATTTATTGAGAAACCGCTCTAAGTGGAATCTCTACCAGATTTACAAACATGATCAAACAGTAATATTATCGTGAAATCAATTTAGAACATTCAAATTCGCTGTAAGATGATTTAAATAGGCTTTGCAAAGTGGACGAGGACTGCCAGCTGGAGTTTAACGCTGACAATCCTAGGGTCGTGACCCTAGATAATGATCCTAGAATGACTATACATATAAACTAAACATTCTTTAAACTGCCAAATCCGAATGCGAAAAATATCTGGAAGTCCTGATTAGTGGGGAACTAAGACCCAGAAATCACTGCAAAAATGTTGTAAATAAGTCAAATAGGACACTGGGTGTCATACTGGAAGTCATACTGCGAACCACACTGAGTTATACTGGAAGTCATACTGCGAACCACACAGTTATACTGGAAGTCATACTGCGAACCACACTGAGTTATACTGGAAGTCATACTGCGAACCACACTGAGTTATACTGGAAGTCATACTGCGAACCACACTGAGTTATACTGGAAGTCATACTGCGAACCACACTAAGTTATACTGGAAGTCATACTGCGAACCACACTGAGTTATACTGGAAGTCATACTCCAAGTCCCACTTTATCCTGCCCTTGTTGAGCATTAGGGTGTTCATTGGTGTTCTCCACACTGGGGAATGAACACATCCGCTAGAACACGTAACAGACAAGAATAACAAAGGTTATCCCCGGCTTCAGAAACCTTCCTTATGAAGAGAGATTAAGACAGCTTCATCAGCACTCTCTAGAAAGGCCAAGAGTCAGGAGGGACCTGTAACCCTAGTGCAGAATATATATATATATATATATATATATATATATATATATATATATATATATATATATATATATATATATATATATATATATATATGTATATATATATATATATATATATATATATATATATATATATGTCGTACCTAGTAGCCAGAACGCACTTCTCAGCCTACTATGCAAGGCCCGATTTGCCTAATAAGCCAAGTTTTCCTGAATTAATATATTTGCTCTAATTTTTTTCTTATGAAGTGATAAAACTGCCCATTTCATTATGTATGAGGTCAATTTTTTTTTATTGGAGTTAAAATTAACGTAGATATATGACCGAACCTAACCGACCCTACCTAACCTAACCTATCTTTATAGGTTAGGTAAGGTTAGGTAGCCGAAAAAAGTTAGGTTAGGTTAGGTTAGGTAGGTTAGGTAGTCGAAAAATCAATAATTCATGAAAACTTGGCTTATTAGGCAAATCGGGTCTTGCATAGTAGGCTGAGAAGTGCGTTCTGGCTACTAGGTACGACATATATATATATATATATATATATATATAATATATATATTATATATATATTATATATATATATTATATATATATATATATATATATATATATATATATATATATATATATATATATATATATATAACACAAAATATAACAAGAAACAATGGATACAAATACAGTATAATAAGTTTCGAATCAGTAAAGACCTGGGTAAATATTTGTGTGGAAAAAGGGTTATTGATTAATAAAACAAATTTACCGGGTTACCTTACCTAGGGTTGATTTCGGGGATCAACGACCTCGCGGCCCGGTCTTTGACCAGGCCTCCGAACATATAGGTATTATGTAATAATAGGGTAATATGGGTAAAATAATAAAAGTAATCTTTAGATTATTTCAAGTGCAGGTTAGACATGCTGGACGTGTGAATGAGTCAGGCTGGGTATAAATAGGAGTTGCTTCGTATAGGTCAAGACGTCTGCTGAAGTTCTCATGTATTCTGGTATTCTTACGGGCCACCTCTTTGTAATATATACCCGTTTGACTGAGTGCTTCAAACCTTTCCATAAATACATGTTTCCACCTCTTTGTAATATATACACGTTTGACTCAGTGCTTCAAACCTTTCCATAAATACAGATTTCCACGAGAGTATAGCAGGTGGTAGCGATAACAGTCCGGTTGTGGAAGTGTGAACGAAACCTTGACTCTTGACACCTCTTTCTTCTCTCTCCAGACGACGGAGGTGACGGAGAGCTACCACGAGGTGCCCACGGACTTGGAGGAGCCTCCCGTGGTGCCTGATGGGGACCACCAGTCTTCTGCAGTGGTCACCGAAGGCTCAACTCCCCACACTACAACTTCGCAGCGATCACCAACTCCACCTCCGAATGCTCAGACCAACAACGGAGCCGATGATATGAACGTCATCTACCTTCCTCAGTTTCCCTTCCTGAACAGACGTCCTGCAGGAGGAGACACACAAGCTGTTGAGGAAGTACCGGACACGGTGGTTCCTGATGGGAACTCACAGAGAGTACCGCAACCTCCTGCCGACGGCGGCTCTAATGATATGAACGTTATTGTTTTCCCAAAGAATCCTTCCGGGGTGGATAACCAAGCCCTGGAGCAGGCGACGGTGACGACAGTTCCAGACGGAGACTCGAAGACAAGCGCTGTGGAGGATTCCACACAGGTGGTGGAGTCGAACAGCATTCTGGAGGTCCAAGACGGGGGTTCGAGACCGTCGGGGACTGACGGACATGATGCGGGACAAGGAGTTGATGGCAGTGTGGTGGAAACGGTGTCGGGACACGGGAACGCTACTGAATTGCACGTGCCTGGAATGTCGGGCGTGGATGGGCAACAGTCTGGGGTGGTGGGTGTGGGCGGAGTGGTGCCTGGAGTGGGCGGGGAGATGCCTGGAGTGGGCGGGGAGATGCCCGGGGAAGTGGATGTGGGAGGGGAGGAACCTGGGATGGGAGGTGCTGGAGAGAACATCGACTACGACTACTACAGCCAGTACCCAGACCAGCTCCTCCTACAGCCAGTCAATCAAAACATCTGCGGCTTCAAGGGACTCAAAAATTACGTGAGTAATCCTCAAGGTACAGCTATACAGTATTTTTTTCCTTTCCCATAAGACACTAAATAAAAAAACCTAACATCCTAAGAAACTTAATTTAGAGGAAGGCTTATTGTATGAGGCTGGTAAATCCAATGGATTCCAGTTTTCCTCTGCCTGGGGGTGTCGAGTTCGCTAATTTCTAACTCTGTTGAAGCCTAAGTCACAATAACGTGACCTAAATAAGCCAACACACTCGTATGTGAGGTCAGAGAGAAAGTGTTGCAACTTCACTGTGGAAGGCTAATGACTCAAACTTGTATGTAAAGTCTGGCGAGATGAACGTACCAACATCTGCCTAGGAACTGCATACAAATCAAAATGGTCGAGGGAGGACTAAACTAGATACGAAAGCTATATTCTACACAAGGGGGGAAAAAGACTTCTTTAGTTGAGAAACCTCGTAAGTGATTAATATTTTGAGACTGAAGAAAATGAACAACTCTTTGAAGACACTCGAGGCAATCACTGATATGTGATTTCCAGGACAAATTAAATTTGAGTTAGGGGTTGTTAACTAAAAGAGTAGGGAAGACATAAGGGAGTATATACATACATACTTTCCTCAGGTGTAATAACTTTCATATTCCCATTGCTAGCCTTGTAAGAGGAGCCAGCAGGCGCCCCACGTTAGTACTGAGTGTCGCCACGAAGAAACTGCAGCTTGCTTTTAATAATAGACTACTGTTGGCAGGACCCGCAGCCGTCGAGCAGCAGGATCCTGGGGGGACTGGTGGCGTCGACGATCGAGTGGTGCTGGGTGGCAGCCATCATGGAGCGTCGACAGGGCGGCGACAAATACGTGTGTTCCGGCGCCCTTGTCGAGTCCAATCTGGTTATATCGACAGCAACTTGTCTCAAGAGGTCAGACTCCCTCCTGCCCTCCCTCCCGTCTACACTAAGACAAGAGCTTACAAGCATTTGCAACATGTTCCAAAATAAATACTGTAAACCAAAGATCTGTTAACCTAGAAATCTATTTAATAAGTTGATTTACATTATTGGTTAAAGGTGTATACTTTATACAACTGACGAACAATATAACTTAACCACAATTCTCAGCTACAACCACCGCTCACAAGGGTTATCTCCTCAACCCGTTTGCAATGTGGGTTATTAAACATAAGTCATTATTAATCACATTATTAATCACATAACATAATCACATTACGTTAGATTGATAAAACTGACAGTTCATTGTTGAGAAATGTGTTAACAAACAATATATCTGACTTATCAAGACTGTAGCTTGCTTAGCAAAAGGAACTTTATTAAAAGATCTATTCTTTTAATTAAAAGATTTATTAAAAGATCTATTCTTTTAATTAAAAGATTTATTAAAAGATCTATTCTATTATTCTACACTCACAACTTGCCCATAACATAACAATGTATGTCCCTGTAGTCTGGTTTTCCCCGTTATATAGAGTCATACCTGTGATCATGTATATTAAGCAATGACTAACCTGCAGGCTGGACACCCGGGACCTGACTCGATACCTGGTGGTGCTGGGGGACAGTAACCTCAGGGAAGACCTTCCCTATGGCATCCAATTCCACTCCCTGGCCGAGGTCGACACACACCCCGACTACTTCACCTCTGGAGGCGCCCACGCCAATGACATAGGTGAGTGCCAGAGACAAGACATCCGTCTGTGTTCCAGCCCTGACCGGGGAGGATTGACTGGGCAGCAATCCAATTCGTCCCTCTTAACAGTAATTGGTGATCTGGTTGTAAAGAACAGCCAGAACAACAAAGGCTACTCAGAACAAAAAGTTCCAAGCAGCACGGGCTATGGTGAGCCCCGTAGTGGATTTACCTGGCACGGGAGATGTGCGCGTGTTCACTTGTTAATGTTAGACCAAGGAGGAAGGGGTATAGGAAAGAGTCGGTACAAAGCAATGAAGATAAAATAAGCTAAGGTGACTATGAATGTAGCAGAGCAGGCAGACATGGACGTATGGTGGGCCAGCTGGTAAGGGCGAGGTTTTATATGATTGAACACATTATTAACATTTGAAGGTTAAACAGGATAAACCTTACCTCTAGGAATGTAACAGAGTATAAGGATACTCAGGTTTGGAAGTGGTGGGAGGGCATCCTGAGAGGATGTTGACCAGACCACGCACTAGAAGGTGAAGAGACGACGACGTTTCGGTCCATCCTGGACCATTCTCAAGTCACAATCGACTTGAGAATGGTCCAGGACGGACCGAAATGTCGTCGTCCCTTCACCTTCTAATGCGTGGTGTGGTCAACATACTTCAGCCACGTTATTGTGACTCCTCGTCTGCATCCTGGGAGAGGACAAGCCCAGCCAGGTCCCGCGGTGCCTCACTGACGCCCAGGAACCCAACACCGTCAACACGCCCTTGTATCACCGCTCTGTAAATGGTTCTTTGACATTATCTACTACAAATTACCTACATTTGTGTATATTAGAAATATAAAGAAAGACTTGACACTGACATTTAATATAAGTCCAATAAATATATATAATGAGAAATATGCAAAATAGTGTTTACAAATAAAGAAATAAGGTGAGTGGTAGAGGTGGTGGAGGCCCCCTGCACCAGATACATCTGATGACGTCTCTCCATGAAGGAACGTCTCCGTAGACGCCAGAGACGCTCCACAAGCATAATAACTAACTATACAGTGAGAGAAAATAAGGCTGTACGAACCTAACCAAAAATAACAATCACTCAAAATAGAGGAGTACAGCTGTGCTTGATATACTGAGTACCTTATACGTGGCGTTAGTTACTTCAAGTTTTGTATTGTTCCATTATAACCTGTAACTGGTTACAGGTTATACCAGTTGTTACTGGTCATAAACTATGTATTTAAAATATAGTATTATATTTCAGTTCGACTACAACATGTGTCATAGGCATTCCAAATAATTTTGTATCAAGACATCATTACATGAACAAAATATTAAGCAATCATTAAATTTTAAATATAGGCTTGGGGGGGGGGGTCAACACCCCCCTCCCCCCGTGACCCAAGGGGAGTCAGAGGTCACGAGGATTAGGCCTATTCACTGAGGTTATTGTGTAATTGAGGAATATTGTTCATTAAGTCTATATAAGTTTTTCGAATTAGCAGATATGTTATTTTAATCAAGTGTTTTCTTACTCATGTGTGGTAACAGATATTGTGTTAAACGGGTGTGGTAACAGGTGTTCTGTTACACAGGTGTGGAAGCAATAGGTGGTGTGTTACACAGGTGTGGGAACAGCTGCTGTGTTACACAGCTGAAGTAGCACTGCAGTGTTACCTGTTGCTGCCACACCTGTGGGGAACATGTGGTGTGTGTTACACAGGTGTGTGATAAGAGGTCATGTGTTACACAGGTGTGTGATAAGAGGTGGCGTGTTACACAGGTGTGTGATAAGAGGTGGGGTGTTACACAGGTGTATGATAAGAGGTGGCGTGTTACACAGGTGTATGATAAGAGGTGGGGTGTTACACAGGTGTGTGATAAGAGGTAGCGTGTTACACAGGTGTGTGATAAGAGGTGATGTATCCACAGGTATAGTACGGCTGGCGGGTCAAGCCACACTGAGTGACAACGTGTGTCTGGTGTGTATGGCCCAGCAGGACGCCATCTTCCCCGCCCACACCTGCACTGTCACAGGCTACGGCATCGGGCACGTCCCACACACCATGATAACAGGTCAGTGCAGGTCACATGGCATGATAGCAGGTCATTACTGCCACAGAACATATTTACAGGTCAGTATACAGTCCTCATTAACCCCTAAAACATTACAGAACATTACAGGTTATTGACTAGTTATTACAACTTGATTGCCGGTCAATACACCTCAATTCTGTACCAATAACATGATTACAGGTCAATATTTCTCATTACGTTCCTCATAAAATAAGAACAGGGCCATAATTGTATGAGTGTAGGTCAGTACTGCAGGTCATTATCGACAAAAATAATAATATTGCTGTTCATTAGTTTCCTAGATTCGTGGTAATATTACTGGTCAACACAGTCTCCTAGATTTGTAGTAATTAGGCCTAAGATGGCGTATATTAAGCCTAGAATGAGTTATTTAGGCCTAAAGTAGATTAAGGTAGTAGATGAGATGTAGACCTTGTCTACAAGGTAGGTTCATTGTTACTGTTCCACTTTTTGGCGAGGCTTTTTATATAATATTTCAACAGTACTCAACGTGAACGTCTTTGGTCGGTATAAAAGTTCATAATGTGTACATTTCATCCGTAGTAGCTCCATGTTCTATAATTGCTTCTGGATGATTTGATATAATAAATATATTATATACAGCATCAGAAAACAGCTAACAAGTACAAGACCCATTGAACCATTGCTCCCCTGACAGGCGTAAAAGAAATTTTTCAACAAAAAGAGATGTTGCAAAAAAATCATTTATGTCCTAAAATGATAGTACTTATAGTACCTATTTGGTACCAGTCTGTAGTGATGGAACACTAAAAAGTTCACTTATGTACTTAAATTTTATAGATCGGAAAAATAAATCTAGAAACCTAATCAGAAAAATAAATCTAGAAACCTAACATAAAACATTCCTAGGTCTAATTCACTGCGTGTATATATATTATATTAGGCGTATGATATTGCGTAGTTAGGCCTATGATTGCTAGGATACAGGTAAAGTTATATATTTGTTTAAATTATTTCAACTTGTCAGGAAGATCTAACCAAATGTGACATTTATAATTCTTTGAAGAATTTGTATGAAATCTCTACATATATAATTATTCATATTTATTTTTACATATTTTTACAAAATTCTCATAATATACATTTAAAAATGAAAACATATAAGCCATAATATACCGCATGTGGTCTATGTCCTCGACTGTGAATCGAGCGTCCCGGGTTCGATCCCAGGACGGAACCATTATAGTATGTGATTTAGATGCGCCATAACGAAGCTCGTTGTCGTGGCAGACGTGCGAGATGTGGTGCCATCAGATGGAGTCCTCCGTCAGCTGTCAGTGCCGCTGTTGAAGAAGGCAGAGTGCCGCACAGCTCTACACAACGTGACGGGGTCCACCATGCTGGCCTCCTCAGACTCCTTCCTCTGTGCCGGTGGCATGGACCAAACCTCCGCGTGTTACGTGAGTTACTTCTAATCTACTTCTACTACTTCTAATTTTAAAACCTACTCTGTGGTATGTAAATGTCTACATTTCTTCTCTTAGTTGCAAGTTTTGCGGCTTCGTCTGCAATGTCATTTCCTGTTATTCCCACATGACTTGGCACCCAGTTGATAAGTACCCGTCGGCCTTGTGAGTCATTTAGTTGCCTTCACGAAATAGTTTTATTACTGTGAATTATTAGCTACGATTCTTCTTCTCTTTATATTATATGCATAAAATGTGCTATCTGGTATATTGAAGAAAATTCAGAAACATTCAGGTTTCGTTACTTTTTGTCAATATATTCATGATAGACGAATTATATAGTGCCTGAGTCGATGGTTATCATACAATGTGTGTTTTATCACTCAGAATGTTCGGTAATATGTAATTGTTATGTGTCTATTTATGTTCGAACACGTTGTACTGAACGGGGTGAGGATAGCTTGAGCTACCTCATCCCTTTGTGTGTATTTTACCTCAATAAACATATTACAATTTCAACGTGTGTTCCCTCAGAGCACCATGGATGGAGGTTCCCCGCTAGCCTGCGAGGCCGGGGGTCGATGGTTCGTGGCGGGGCTGGTCTCCTGGTCGAAGGACTGCACGCAGGCCGGGACCCCCAACGTGTACACGCGGGTCTCCTCCTACACCAACTGGCTCCAGGCCACCTACCTCCGCATGCTGGGCTTCCTCACGCCCCATGCCTTCACCAGCAAGCAGCGCTGGATGTATCAACACCTCTACAACATCAACAAGGAGTTTGCCTGATGGGTCTACCTCATTCCTCAACATAGTTATCATATGCAGGCGAGGAGTCACAATAACTAGAAAGTGAAGGGACGACGACGTTTCGGTCCGTCCTGGACCATTCTCAAGTCGATTGTGTCTTGAGTCGACAATCGACTTGAGAATGGTCCAAGACGGACCGAAACGTCGTCGTCCCTTCACTTTCTAGTGTGTGGTCTGGTCAACAGTTATCATATCTCATTGTATCAACATCATCACATCATTATGGAGATCTCTTCATGTTCCTGCCTTTTCCCAAGAATGTATTAGTACATCTACACCTCTACAACTTCATTAAATATGATGTATATTGGTGTTAATTCTCTCTACTAGGGCATTCTGTAATTATTATTTATAATTCTGCTTTGAAAGTCATTACTTCTTAAGAGATTCAAGTCACATTGTCTACCAGACGGTTCGCCCACGGATTTTAAAGCCTACCTAACACAATGCAAAAATAAATAAACCTAACCTAACCCAACCGAGCCTGGCAATAGCCTAACCTAAGCCAACACAGCCTAACCGAACCATGTATATGATTTAAACAAATGAAAAACGCATTTTATCGAACCGTCTTGTAAACGATTGGAGCATAACTGCTTTTCAATGATCATTTTTGCTACACCTATTTGCTTCAAAAGAGCTACATAACCTTGTAAAAATATTTATCAGTTACGTTATTAGAAGTCAACATCATAGCCGCCTGAGTTGTAAGTCAGCCCGTGTTATATTACCAAATATCAAAATACATATGTATTCTGTGATTATATCCGTGATGAAGCTGAATAATACAGTATTACATGTAAGGACCTCATGAGGTGACGTAGTGCACACATCTATATTTCGTTGTGTTAATTATATGGTAATAATTGTGTGTAGACTCATCAGTAAGATGTTTACACACACGCCAAAGTTCAGTGCCTTGCCGCTAGGTGGGACTTCAGGCATCTAACATTAGTGGATTTATAGTGTGAAATAAAGTGCGAGCAATGGGATACTTGAGAACTAATTAGACATCATCAAGACACCAGAGAGGCTTGTGGCGTGGAGACGGGCCAAGCAACAGGTATGCAGACGGCCAAGCAACAGGCGTGGAGACGGGCCAAGCAACAGGCGTGGAGACGGGCCAAGCAACAGGTATGCAGACGGCCAAGCAACAGGCGTGGAGACGGGCCAAGCAACAGGCGTGGAGACGGGCCAAGCAACAGGCGTGGAGACGGGCTAAGCAACAGGCGTGGAGACGGGCCAAGCAACAGGCGTGGAGACGGGCCAAGCAACAGGCGTGGAGACGGGCCAAGCAACAGGCGTGGAGACGGGCCAAGCAACAGCCGTGGAGACGGGCCAAGCAACAGGTATGCAGACGGCCAAGCAACAGGCGTGGAGACGGGCCAAGCAACAGGCGTGGAGACGGGCCAAGCAACAGGCGTGGAGACGGGCCAAGCAACAGGCGTGGAGACGGGCCAAGCAACAGGCGTGGAGACGGGCCAAGCAACAGGTGTGGAGACGGGCCAAGCAACAGCCGTGGAGACGGGCCAAGCAAAAGCACAAACTTTGAAGATCAGTAACAGCAGTCACAGGAGGACAAGACTCCAACATGACCACAACCCTTCCCAACACACACACACTTCTGAAATATTAATGACACGAGAACATAAGAATGAAGGTAACTGCAGAAGGCCTACTGGCCCATACGATGCAGCTCCTATTTATATCCACCCAATCTCATTCATATATATGTCTAACCTACGCTTGAAACAGTCAACGGATCCAACTTCTATTATGTTACGCGGTAATTGGTAATTGGCCAATAGGCCTTAACTGCGTCTGTAGGCTGGTTCTACAGTATACTGCACCTATAGTATGCTACATCTGTAGTATACTGCACCTGAAGTATGCTACAGCAAGAAATATACTGCTTTTGCAGGTTGTATAATGAACATTTTGATTTCATTTCAAGACGTTTTAAAGAGGTATTTTATGAAGTTTTTTTGCATAATGTGTTGTATGACTATCGTGTTCCATCGCTGTATTTGATAGTCTAGTGATTGTTGTATATTTATAAACTCATTAATTAATAACACACATTACAAGATAATAATTATTAGTTTTTGCTTGTTGTATTTATCTGATCTGTTTTTGTTGTGTATATATATATGTTGTCCTATGTTGTTGACTGTTTGTGTGGCTTGTTTGTTGACTGTTTGTGTGGCTTGTTTGTTGACTGTTTGTGTGGCTTGTTTGTTGACTGTTTGTGTGGCTTGTTTGTTGACTGTTTGTGTGGCTTGTTTGTTGACTGTTTGTGTGGCTTGTTTGTTGACTTTGTGAGCCTTGTTGACTGTTGGCATTATTTACTGTTCACCTTGTTTTGTTATTTGATTGTTTGTTTATTGTGAGCTCTGCTGATTGTCTCAGTTGATTGTGAGTTGTTTATTGTGTGCTCTGCTGATTGTAAAGTGTTTATTGTGAACTTTTTGTGTGCTCTTCATTGTAAACTATTTATTGATAACTTTGTTGATTGTATGTTCTGTTAATTGTAAACTGTTTTATATATTTGTTTATTGTAATCTGTGATCCGATTTGTTTATTGATTATTTGTTTATAATAAACAATGATTTGTTTATTGCTGTGTGATCCGTTGATTGCAAGCTGTTTATTGTAAAAATTTTAATTGTGTGCTCTGTTCATTCTGTTATTGTGAATTGTGTTGTGTGCCGTGTTGATTGTGAGGTTGGTTCTTTGTTCGTGTGTGGGGGTCTTAATATATTATCTTGTAACCTTGTTTTGTTATCTGTAATTACGCCACCAATTGTATTTTTGCTGTGTATTATTTATTTATTATCAATAAATGCGAATAAAACATGTAATGTCTTACTGGGGCGTGAGAGAGAGCCATTCTTACTCCTCAAACTAACACTACACTCTCATCATATATATGTCATGTCCTCCAGTACAATATATTTTCCAAAACTAAATGGTTGATGAGATTGAGGGATGCGGCTTACCTTGGAGGCTGCCGAGGCAAGGTTCCCTTAGTTAAATGAACCTACAAGGGCCGTGATGAGGGTTCGAATCTACGTCCGGGATGATCCTAAATGCGCCTTTAGTCGATTGCGAAACGACACGGTCAAAAGAATTCTGGATTTGGTCATTTGATGTATCACGTTATTGTGATTTCTCTGTGTGTATTTCCTTAGTTACTTTACTAACAACGGCTGAAATATGTCATTATCAACAAGAGGCAGCAACCTGGGAGGACAATTGTTGAAATAAGTTGCTGCAAATGCAGGCGATGAGTCACAATAACGTGGTTAAAGTATGTTGACCAGACCACACACTAGAAGATGAAGGGACGACGACGTTTCGGTCCGTCCTGGACCATTCTCAAGTCGATTGTGATTCTCATCCTCACAATCGACTTAAGAATGGTCCAGGACGGACAGAAACGTCGTCGTCCCTTCACCTTCTAGTGTGTGGTCTGGTCAACAAAGTTGCTGCAAAATATCTTAAATTATTGCTAAGGTAAGAAGCTGCGAGTTGTCTGAACCTTGACATTTTCACAGATCTCACCCACAGACAAGAGCCGACGAACCTCACTCTCTGGAAGCATCGTTAAGGTCGAGGTGACAACAAACAACAGAGAAATAAACAAATCCACAAGGGGGCCGTGTTGAGGGTTCGAACCTACATCCGAGAATGATCCCAGACACGCCTCAATCGATTGGGCCACGACATAGTCAAAAGAATTGCAACCGGGAGTTCATTTGATGCATCACGCTATTGTGATGTCTGTGTGTAACAGAGAAATACATCAGTAATTGTCATGGATGCTGGCTGCCGTCGAGTACATTAACATAGTTAAGTAACAATTATGACCAATATGACCTACACAATACCCAAACCTCGACTTGGGGAGCTCGCAAACTTGACGGAATTGACAAAAGGTTAAAAACGTCGTTGTCCGGTGTCTTTGTTTGATGTCTTTGTGGCAGGTCCTCGCAGGCGGCCTTCTGGCCCGCCCTCCAGGACCCGCCCTTCAGGGCCAGCCCTCCACGGCCCGCATTTACTCTGGATGTCAAAGTGCACCTCTTTCACTCGGGATACACATCACTGCCACTATTGTAACCACAAAGGGCGAGTTTATTGGGCAGCGTCACTTATCCTGCGAGTTAACATACATAGCAGCGTATACAACACTCCCCAATAAGAAAGATCCCACTCCGTTGTTTATTCTGTGAATAAACTTACAACACTTCCCAATAGGAAGAAAACCCGCCGGGTTGTTCATCTTGTAACTTGCACCCAGATGGGACTTATCTGTCTCAAGTGGACAGATCGTTATTTAAAGACATTAACATTTACCAACCCTTAAACTTACATGATCTTCCAGGTACAAAGAGAGAAAATCCTTTAAGAGCAATATCAATATTTGACAGTGTTTTCCTAAGTCAAACAAGGTAGGATTTTGTATATTAACATATTTACGATGTCTATGATGGTCACACTCTCAGAGGTCCAGGCACTGTTAATTTCCCGCTTTGCAGATTCTGCAAGTTCTTAGCTGTCATAAGTGCAGATAATAAGCAAATGGAATAAGGAGGAAGACGAGATGGCACAAGTCACTTACACTCACAGTCTCAAGAAGCACAACAGAATACTAGAACGTCGAGAGGCATATATATCAATGCATGACCATAATAGCAATGAGCTGGGACCCAAGAACTAGAATCTGCTCCCTGTAGACAGTGAGTTAAGTGCATACAAACATCCATCAACAGATCATATTACATCACCACATTTCCCGATTCTTTTTTTCCTAGGAGAAAGTCACCCTTCCCCCAGCGAGGGAGGTCAGAGAGGATGGTCAACGCCACACTCTAGGCCACCAACTAGGCATTAACCAATAACGTGGCTAAAGTTGACCAGACCACACACTAGAAGGTGAAGGGACGACGACGTTTCGGTCCGTCCTGGACCATTCTCAATTGAGAATGGTCCAGGACGGACCGAAACGTCGTCGTCCCTTCACCTTCTAGTGTGTGGTCTGGTCAACTAGGCATTAACCCTTATACTGCTATAACAGATTATTTGCTCCAATCCCTTCTGGAATTCTCGAAATCTCGAGAAGTCGAAGTCTCGACTTCCTCCTTTGCTCCAATTCCTCTAAGTCATTTTATACCATTTAATTTGCTATCTTTATTCACGCGCACCTCAATCTTTCACATTTAAACAGCTCCGCAGTTCAGGGGTTAACATCAACCGTGCAACTTGCATATTAATATGTAAATTAAATCACTCAAATCTAATCACATCTAAACTTTCTGTTCGATATTTATCATGGAGAAGTGCGTGACGTTTGTTACACGGGCGGCGGCGGTCTACAGGACCGACCTCCAGCACCTCCCAACCTCCAGTGGGGCCCCAACACAGGTCCAGCGTCACCGCCAGCACCGAATTCACGTCCAGACACTGAATTCAATTTTTCTTTATTATGCACCCTATACCCATCCCTCGGGCGGTGGTGTAAAGGGTTACAGAGGCACATAATAGGTTCAGGAACTGAACTCTCTAGTCCGTTTAGCTAATAACAATCTTTTGAGGCTAGTTACACAATTATTAATGTTATATAGTTTGTGTGGTTCAGTTTTGATTCCCTCTTTGAGACTATCTTCTTGAGGTTATCTTGAGATGATTTCGGGGCTTTAGTGTCCCCGCGGCCCGGTCCTCGACCAGGCCTCCACCCCCAGGAAGCAGCCCGTGACAGCTGACTAACACCCAGGTACCTATTTTACTGCTAGGTAACAGGGGCATAGTGTGAAAGAAACTCTGCCCATTGTTTCTCGCCGGCGCCCGGGATCGGACCCGGGACCACAGGATCACAAGTCCAGTGTGCTGTCCGCTCGGCCGACCGGCTCCCATATATATACATGTACACAGACTGCAGGGTGAGCAAAATGGTGAGAGGTGGGAGAGAGGGCGTGAGGGGGTGGGTAAGAGGGCATGAGTGGTGAGGGAGAGAGTGAAGTATGAGTAAGAGACGGGAGAGGCAGTGAAAGGTGACGGGGAAGAGGAGGGTGACGGAGGGGAGTGAGGTGAATGGAGGATGTGGTAGAGGAAGTTCCACTCATCCACCACAATCACCAAAACTCATCTCAAATATCTATCTATCCTTCACGTATCGATATTTAACGTCATGTCCAAACAACAGATACAACAATGGCGGAAAACGAGCTTAAGCGGAGAACAAAATCAAGACAATTACTAATGGTATTCATTTGATGAAATGGTGAAGAGGTAAACACAGGTGACTCGCTGGTCTCTGCCGTGACGTCACTAGTGAAAGTTTAGGCCAGGGGTTCCCGGCGCCTCTGGGGGCGGCCTGACCCCCTCGGAGGAGAGAGGGAGAGAGGGAGAGAGGGAGAGAGAGAGAGAGAGAGAGAGAGAGAGAGAGAGAGAGAGAGAGAGAGAGAGAGAGAGAGAGAGAGAGAGAGAGAGAGAGAGAGAGAGAGAGAGAGAGATATGAGGTCACACATGACCTACCCATCCTACACTCCACTACTACAGGTTACAAAAGAACAGAGATGAGCACAGCCAAACAGACACATATTCCCACAATGCACCCATTCCTGTCACTCAGGCTCCACGGGGAAATATTTGGAAATGCAATTTGACATCAAAGCAGAAATGTTGAGCCTATAATTTCCTAATACTACTACCACTACCACCACTTGGATTACCAGTACTGATACTACTACTTGTGCTGGTACTGTTACACAAGGCCCTTACCTCTACCTTAGTTAGAGGTTAGACATGCTCAGGTATACAGCACCACCCGCACTGTTTATATATTTTTAATGGACGTTTATAATCCCCAAATACCCGACCCTTCTGAAGGCTGTGTTGGACAGACGCCCGCAACATCCAAGGAAAATTTGTTTAGTGTGTCAAGGCTTTCTAAGTATATAATCCCTTCTCCATATTTGTATTCAATCAACGTCGTCCTCTGAATTTCATAATGTTATTTGCTATTGCAAATTAGAAAAGTGAAATACCCCATGAGTATAAATACAGGTAAAGGACATACATGAATATACACATATATACGTAGATATGTAAATATACTCAAATAATTAGATGCAGATGCTTTTTCTTAAGTTACGTGTAAATAAAGACTTCTCCTTGACTTACCTTTTATATTTTGTTTACTAACACACCTGGTACACACACACACAGCACTGTGCTGCTAACCTATGCAATGTGAAGGATTACATAGTATTAAGCAGTTCCCGTGGCGAAGTTAACACACATTCGCCTGGCGTTTCGCGAGCGCTGTGGCCCGGGTTCGAATCCTGGGCATGGGAGGATTTAATGGGCGCCAATCAACTGTAGGTTCTGTTCATCCAGCAGTGAATGGGTACCTGGTTGTTAAACGATTTGGCGGGTCGTATTCCGGGGAACATAGGATTAAGGACTTGCCCGAAACGCTATGCGTGCTAATGGCTGTACAAAATGAATAAACTCGAATATATATAAATAAATAAATAAATAAAATAAATAAGACTAATAAATAAATTTAACACTAGCGTTAAAAACAGCCACAATTCTGCATGCACTCAATCATCTATTTTCATTGTAAACGTCAGCTGCAAAGGATGTATTTTAAATGGCATTTATCAGCCCAGAACACACTCTTGGATGAGCGAGTTCTGCGCTTCTGTACACTGAAGGGAAAGCGTAGAATGCCTTTGTCAGTCAAGCCCCCCATCTCCAGTGATAACGTGAGGCTCATACACTGGCTGGACTGAATCTCCAGCCAACTGGACGACCCAGCGAGCCAAGATGGTGGGTAGGTCATCACGTGTGAGAGCTGACTCATCACCCATAATGCATCCCGCTTCTCTGAACAAAAATGACAGCTTTGCCAGACATGCAGAATGATTAGCTCTGGAGGCTTGCTAAACCTTTCTTCATCTCTCGTCATCAAGATACGAATTACTGACTCGGTTATGAATCAAGCTGTGCTTAAGCACCTTATAAATGCTCAAAATATTCTAAAAGCAACCTCACGGATGATCGCAGTGGGTCCACACAAAAGCTTGCCTTTGTGTGGACCCACGCGGAAAATTTCATCCACTCCCATACAATAAATAATTCAGAACCTCCTCTCTGACAATCCTTATCTGTCCTATTTGTTCCCTTGAATATTCTGTAAATGGTGATCATACCTTCCCTGTTCACTCTTCTAGTAACAGTGTATTGGTATAATGTTTACTAATGCCTCTCTAATGTTTTAACTGCATCTCAGCTCTGATACTAGTCTGTTGGCGTACCTCTAAGACTTTCTCTGGCATGATGCTCTGTTTAAGGCAAATTCTTGTGTTGGCCAACTTGCACGGGTGCCTGATGATTCTGGGCTGTCGTGGGCTGCGAGAGACAAGTTTCTTCAAGTCAAGACCTTTCTATCAGACTACAAAAGGATTTTCAAGCAAATTTGTTTGGAACTTCTCGTGTCACCTCGAGAGATAGGCTAGGTCTCGGGTGAGGCAGACCGCTGCTGTGACCACCGGAGACTGAGGCAGACCCTGCAGGTCTCGGTCTTTTAACCTGCCTCTGAGGCAGGTTAGAGAGGGACCAAGCTCTCAGGCGGCACTTATTGACCTACAAACTGCTTTTGATCTAGCAAACAGATAAATAATCTTAGGACAACTAGCCTCTTTAGGAGTTAAGGGAAGACTGTTGACATGGCTCAGGGGTTACCTGAGTAACAGAACCGTCTCAGTCCTTTTCAAGGGAGTCAAAACTAAACATTGTGCACCTTTTGAGTTTGGTACACCCCAGGATGGAGTGCTAAGCCCAACGCTGTTCAATGTTCTGATGCACAAATTAACAACTGATATTCCCACACTACCTGACGAAGCCGTCATCTGTTATGCCGATGACATATGCATTGTTGCATATACCCAAACTAGATTATAAGCTCTACTGGATTCACTCGCTGCTAAAAGCATTGAATATGGTCTTGTTATCTCTATAACTAAATCCAGAGTTCTCCATCCCCAAGAGGAAACTCATGTCCCCCTAACTTGAAAAAGTGAAAAGCTGGTATAGGGAAATGTCCGGGTTAAGGCATAACTCCTTCGCTTTCTTGCTTGTGTGCCCCTGGACACGAGCACCTCATTATAGTCTGCTCTCACTGTCATCACCAGCCGCGGCTTGTGGTGACTAGTTTTCAGATCTTTGATGGTCTTTGATGTTTTCTAGTGTGGTCTGGTCAACTTATTTCAGCCACGTTATTGTGACTCATCGCCTGCACATCAGCTTTACTCTTATGGTTCTGTTCAGTATCCGCGCGTATCAGCATTACGCTTCAGAGAAAAACACGTTGCATTCAGGTTTACGCAAATAGCAGCAAGCACTAAGGATTCGAAGTCAGAGATAATTAAGTTTTCTATAGCGATGGCTTTAATATGTTGTTGTTGTTGTTGTTGTTATAGATTCAGCTACTCGGAACAAGTTCCAAGTAGAGTTACGGGCTCACCACGGGCTATGGTGAGCCCGTAACTTACCTGGCACAAGAGCGGGGCAAGTAGCACGGGCTACGGTGAGTCCGTAGTGGACTTACCTGGCACAGGAGCGATGCTGAATCCTCCCTTCAATATGAAGTTCTGTCTGTGTATATACTGTGGGAACAGTCGTCCAACATCCAAGTTACAACACCGCTCCTGTGCCAGGTAAGTCCACTATGGGCTCACCATAGCCCGTGCTACTTGGAACTTTTTGTTCCGAGTAGCTGAATCTTATCCAACATCCGGGAGGAGATGAGGTGAAGGTTGGAAAGCCCCGAGGCCCTAGACCACCACTAGCTCGTCTGGGCTCTTGACAGTAGGGAGGCGGAGAACACATTCTTCCTTCCCAAGGTCATGGCTACTAAACTCTCTTTTTTTTTCCCCTACACCACACGCCCTCCAGACAGGGATGATATATTTTCAACTGTTAATTCCCGTTGTCGTTACGGGCTCACCATAGCCCGTGCTACATGAACACTTCGTTCCGAGTAGCTAATTCTCAAACATCATCCCGTTGTCAGGGGAACTGGAAGTCTGTGCTTAGGTTTATATTGAGGTCCCCCCCCCCTCCTAGATTGAACTACTGATCTTCTCCAAGATGCAATACACAATAGTTGTGTGTCTCCCGGGTACTTATTCAGTACAACATGAACAATGCATCAGGTGAAAGGAAACTTGTCCAAGCATTTGTGAAGTGAGAATGTAGACCACTGTACTACAGGACCTATCAGATCAAATTGCCAAGAATTTCGTTATAAAATTCAGTATCTATTTTTTAATAACTTATTTATACTATCAATTTATGTAGGTTATCAGATATATACAGGATATTACTATATGGTCTATCGATTGGATATTTATTGAGAGAGAGAGAGAGAGAGAGAGAGAGAGAGAGAGAGAGAGAGAGAGAGAGAGAGAGAGAGAGAGAGAGAGAGAGAGAGAGAGAGAGAGAGAGAGAGAGAGAATCGTATTCCAGAGCGAAAGTTACATTAATTGTTAATCTTACAATTGTTTACACTGGGCTCGGCAAAAGCGAATTTAACCTGAAGGCCTTTATTAAAAATTTCTCCCAAAATATATAATTATAAAAAATCTAAACACAGAACATTTAGCAAGTCAACACATATAAATTTTACATAAATATTAATATCATGTTTAGTAATTTATCTAATTAAATGTTATACTAAAGTACATACACAAATATATATATACTGTACTATAAATTCCAATAACTCCTGCTTAGAAAAACTACATTCTTAACTAAGAAAAAAGTGACACTTTAAAATTATAGATTTTATAGACACCAGGTAAGGCAAGATAAGGGCGGCGGCCCCTCAAGCATTGGTGAGGGGGTGGAGGGGTTATGGAGGGGGGGGGGGGATGGTGGGTGTGGTGGTTGATAAGGGGGGGGGGAGGGCTGGCTAGGGGGGGGGGATAGAGGATAGTGTTGGTGAAAGCTGTGGATGGCTGACTCTCGGATCCTTCCACCACCACCACCACCACCATCTCTTCCTCAGTCCTACATTGCCATCCGCCACGATTAGTGCTCCTCCTCTCACACTACACCACCCACATTCACAAACTTTAACATTCCCACCCTAAGCATTATCAACAAACCTCAACGATCACCTTTGTATAACCGCTGACTTCCATTATCATAAATTTTAGATTCTCAAACTCGTGTTACCCAGAAACTGATCCCCCCAAAAACATTCACATAAGCCTGTTTCTTAATCTGGTAAAAGTCAAAATTAATATTTCTCGCGGCTACCGTAACTAGTAAATTGTGGAGAGCCGTATAGGAGTGTGTGGTGCAGAGGCTGTGAATGGTGTGCCAAGTGCCTGAAGGAGATCCAGGTCGTTTAGTGAGCGAGGAGCAGGATTTAGCCTAGTACAGCAACCAGCAGTTTAACGCCCTCCCGAGTAACGCAGACACACCAGGTAAGGTCACTGCTCTCTGTCTGTAAGTTGTACACAGTGTACTCTGTCTCTTGCACGTTGTACAGACTGTACTCTCTCTCTTGTATGTTGATGTGTTGCTCAGCTTTTGTTTATGCTCGCTTTCTAAGCAGCAGCAGCAGCTACTAAGAAAGGATTATTACTATTTGTTTTTACTACATAAATTATTTTATATCTTGCCGTTCACACTGTTTAATATAATGCCTAATTGTAATTGGTGTTTTGCCTAACAACACGTATACGAACCTAGGCCAATTCACCTGACCAATCGAGCTGTTGGTGTTTGTAACTATAGTACTGCTGGTTCTTCTGTTATCTATTACAGTGCGGAACTAGCTTCCACATGTACCATGCTAAGTTTAACAGGGTGTATAATACTCGACATATATTGAATTACATTTTGTGTCGTTAGACCTTCTTTGAAAAGATGTTTTTAATACTTCATGAAATACTGATTAGGAAGGTAGAAACGCACAGTATTGGATGATATACCGGTACTTAAGTTGGATTTGTGTATGGTTACTTAAATGGGACGGAACTATTAGGGAAAAGCGCAGAGCCATTACGACCATATAGCACTTGGAAGGGGTCAGGATAAGGATTGATCCCTCATGAACAGACAAATAGTAAAGTATGAATGGGAAACCGTTGTAAGTGGTGTGCCTCAGAGCTGTCCTGGGACCTCACTTGTTTATCATATAATATAAAATTAGATATAAAATTGAACAACATCATTAACAAATTTGCCAATGAGATCAGGTTCATACGCTCATGGTTTGACTAAACTATTTTAAATTATAAGCTGTCTAATCGTTAAATAAGGCTCAAAATGTAATGTGACATAATAACAACAATAAGAATATAAATAGGCTCACTCCCTCATAACTAAAAACACAAGATGAAAGTCTCACTTGATGTATCTTGCCTACAGCGAGACCAAAGAGCCAGAGCTCAACCCTCGCAAGCACAACTAGGCGAGTACCTCGCAATACTGCTTCTGGTAAATATTATTCCTTATCATAAACACTACAATTTCTGCATTGATGTTCAACAGCATTACCAATCCTCAGATCATCATAGTTCGATGTGATAAGTGATATAATTTCAAGATCACGAGTGTATTAATAGAAATAATATCTTTCATAACTATGAAATAATTAGTCAACAGCTACATGAACAAAGTATTACACAAGTATATATAGCCGGTCACTCTATAAGGTGCAAGAAACACTACATAGCAACAGATAATGACAAGGTGTAGAATAAAATCGTCACAATGCCAGAAGCCTCGTCACTAGACAATTCACATCCCCCCATTGCTACGATTTAACCAGATTTTGGTGGTACTGCATAAGTCAGACTGGCAAGCTCCCTACACAGCGTGGGCTCTAATCCTTACCTGTAGGAATTAAGAGGCCTAGGGAAGGACCGGGCCGCGGGGACGCTGAGCCCAGAAGCCATCACAAGGTAATAAGATAGTCGTCCTTGAGTGCAAGCATTCCCCGTTCACCACTTTCTCCTGCAGTGATCCACAAGCACCTTGCGTGTTACTGCAGTCTTTGCCACACTGTACCAATTGATCACCCAAACCTGAAATAATTATGTACATGAAAATACAAAGTATATTAAATATATACATAGATGCAATGGCCAGTTCAATAGCTTTAGCGAACCTGCTTTAATGATTACACTCTTAGTGCAGTAGTCTACGTTCTCGATTTACAATGGGATCCTTGGTTTGATTTCCGGGCGGGACAGAAATGGCAAGGCATGATGTTTTCTTTTACATAATGCCTCTGTTCACCTAGCAATAAATAGGGACCCGGGAGTTAGGCAACTACTTACGTGGGGGGTTACATCCTGCGGAGTCAGTAGTTTGATCTTAGGTCAAACTCGATACAAACTCTGACCTCGATATAAACCTAAGGTGCATATTAAATTCAATTATTAATTAATAGATTCGGGACTGTTTAGTATAATTTACAACCTAATGTGAGCAATAGTGATTGTGACAACAGGGAAACCTCTGTGGGAGAAATTGCTGTTGGTACTGAATAGGCTACCCATCGTAAGGGATCACAATGTTACTGGTCTATCATGTTATTACTTCTTAATATACCATTTCCGGTTAATGCGAAGCAAGTCACTTACCATAAGCTACGATAAGCTCTCTCTCTCTCAGCCAGTAATTACCATAACCCGTGGGCAATGGCCAATGATGAAAAGTCTCTGGCAGCATGATCAGTCTCACCTGATGGACTTGCAGACGAGGCTGCGGCCTCTCAGTATATCAAACATGACTGGTAGACGAGGCTCTGGTTGTGGACTCTCCAGTATGGGAATGCCCGTAATTCAGTGGTCATTTACCTTTCACTGCATAGTGGGATCACATCCGTTTTCCAACAGTCTTGTTGATTCAGCTGCTTTTTCTCGTATGCACTGTGAGATCTTTATCAAGATGCATTATATTTACTTGATTTACCTGAGGGACATTACCACTAGTGGCCTCGACGAGGATAGGAAGCCGGCGGCTTGTCGAAGGTCCCCCCCCCCCCACCCATTTGCCTTGATAATCTTTTCCAGTTTGATTTTGAAATTCAAAAGTCTTGGCAGTTACGGCTTCGGCGGGTAGACTGCTCCATAGATTAATAACCTTGTGGGTGAAAAAGTATTTCCTGTTTCCAGTTCAACATTGTGACATGTCCAGCCTGAAACCGTTGCTTCTTGTTTGTGTCACATTAGACCATTTGATTACATTTTCCGGATCAACATTCACTAAACTGTTCAGTATTTTAATATTTTCAATGAGATCCGTCGTCATGCCTGGTTTGCAGCGTTGTTAGCCCTGTGGCCCTCAACCGTTCCTGATAAAGAGATGACTTAGCTCTGGAATGATTTTTGTTGCCCAGTGTTGCACTTTCTCCAGAGCAGCTACGTCCTTCTGAAGATGGGGTCTCCATACTTGGATACAGTAATCCAAATGAGGCCGCACCAGAGATTTATACACTTGAATCCCCACCTTCCTTTCCTTAAAGTTAAAGGTACGCTTGATTATTCCAAGGGTTTGGTTAGATTTTTGTTTTATACTCGCTACAATGATCTCTCTAAAACCGGAGAAGTAAATTCAAATAAATTTCCCAAGACTATTTGTTTGGTAAATTTATCTTCCATATTAATGAGATAATTTGCAGATATAAAAGTGTTCAACTAACTTATAAGAGCTTATTTAAGTCAGGCTTTCATATTCTTGACATGGAAGCTCCTAGTCATGTCTAGTTCAAAGATGGCAGCACAGTGGCTATCAGCCCGTTCTCGCTAGCGTCAAGAAACTGTCGTACTGAAGTGCCTTTTCCTAACCTACCAGAGGACCCACGAACAGAAAGCGGGACATTGTCAATATCGTGAGCCGCTACCTTTTTCTAGCACGACAGATTTTATCCTTAGGTAAAGTATACGTCAAAATGCAACGTGCTATTAGGAGGGCGGGTTGGGCTATACAACTCTCAGACTAATACCCTTCGTACTGCTTCCACACACATAAGTGTTTTAAATGCTCCCCCAAAACACTCTTCGTGTTGCTTCCAAAAGGTATTACAAACTTTCGGGTAAAAATCTCCTCTTTTATTTGCCATTAGAAGCCTGGTGCTCTCTCCTCATAATTACCTTGCCATTAGAGGAAATTCCGCGATAAGCGATCCATTATTTGTCTGAATAGAAAACCGAGGCAAATTGTGCTGTAATAAACAGGTAGCCACCAAGGCCACACTCGCCAGCCAGTTCCGGATGGTATGTGGTATTACCTAATATTGAAGCTTCTCTTCCCCAGTTCCCTTTATATGTTGTCAGTTTCTCAGTTTCTATTATTATATAGTTTCATTATTATTTTGTTCTGTTAAATTTGGAAGGGATCATGGATGAATAGACTACAACAGGCACAGAACCGTGTATGTGCGTACCACTACCAATAATGATGTCTTAAGTGTATTTGAAGAGCAGTGATGTATGTGGGTACGTGTTTGTACTCTCCTATTTGTGTGTGTGAAGAGTTGAGCTTCAGCTCCAGAGTCAGTGCAGTGTCAATGACTCCCGACACACACTTTGTTATGATACTAACGTCTGATACTTTGAATGACATCTGCCTTCACTGCTCTCCCTGGGGTTCGTTTCACTCACTACTCTTAGGCTAAGATGATGATGAAGATTAAGCCACCCAAAAGGTGGCACGGGCATGAATAGCCCGTAAGTGGTGGCCCTTTTGAGCCATTACCAGTATCAAGAGCTGATACTGGAGATCTATGGAGGTGCGACTGCACCCTGCGTGACGGGAGATGTCTCCTGTATGTCTTAGGCTAAGAAAGCGTTTCCTTACATGCTAGAGCGATGAGAGGTATTGGATACACTGTATGACCGCATTATAACCACTGTCGTCAGTATAACGAGATGCTTCCACCTCTCAACGTTTACACTTCTCATAGTCTAGAGTTCTCATGCTCTAGAGGTCTCATGCTCTAGTGTTCTTATGGCTTAGAGTTCTTATGGTTTAAAAGCCTCATGGTATCGGCAGGGTATTATCCAAGTTATGACACAAATTGACTATGCTTGCTCCAGTACCTGAAAGAATGCCGAGTTTCTTTCACCCTATGCCCCTGTTACCTAGCAGTAAAATAGGTACCTGGGTGTTAGTCAGCTGTCACGGGCTGCTTCCTGGAGGTGGAGGCCTGGTCGAGGACCGGGCCGCGGGGACACTAAGGCCCCGAAATCATCTCAAGATAACCTCAAGATTGTAGGGGTGTGAAGCAATGCAAAATAAAGCCTTAATATGATGAAGATGACTTTATATATATATCCCATGGGTCAGGGATCGTCTTACTAAAACTGGTTCAATAAAACAGGTAATCTAGAGGAAGATTTTTGTAGAAATGGTGGATGACTGCCATCTTAAACCACATATTATAGAACACGGGAAAACAATATATTAGACTTGGTTCTGACTAACAGGGAAATACTGGTAAATGGCATTACAATATGGAACATGTTAGGGGGCAGTGGTTATAAGGAAGTTAGATTTAATTTTGCATAATAAAGTTTGTGAGAATAAACAGGGTACCAGGTTACTGTTAAGCAAAAATATGAGAGATTGAGAAGTTTCTCTGGAAGGGTAGATGGCCCGATCTACCTGACCTGTACATGCAACCCGTCCTCCTGTTTAAATTTAAAGTTAAATTTAAAGTAATTTAAAGTGTCCTCACATTGGCAACAGGATGCTGCTTCTGGAAACTTTCCTTAAGACTACTCAACAGCTCGGTCGATTGAGCTTCGGCCTCACACATGTGAGGTCCGTGGTTCGAGTCTCCTAGAGCCCCAGATGAATGGAAGTATACATGAACAACAGATGTGCGAAAATCCAGGTAGATCATATATTCCCTTGCAACAAAAAGTAATTTAAAAAAGGATGTTCTTAAGTAGATGCACAAGTAGCCAGATGGGAGCCCATAAGTCGGTCAGATAATGTGGCGCATCACGCGGGAAAACTTATCCAAATGTTTACTTTGTCGTGCGCCATTTGGCGGGAAAGTTATCACGTGATCATAGCTCCGCCGTTGCAATTCAATTTCTTTCTTTATCATGCACCCCATACCCATCAGGTGGGCGGTGGTGAAAGCGCCGTTGCTGTTTTATCATCGTCCTTATATATCCTTATTATCAGCGTCCTTATTTATTTATCCGTCCTTAATAAACATAAAAACTTTTACGGTTTGTCCAAAAAGTCTACTTTCTGGTGGTCCATCACAACATATTTGAACTTTCGACCACATCATTACTATGAGTACATTCATTTTACGAGGATGGGCTAATATTGCATAAGTATTCCAACTTTTGTCATAGCGTATCACGAATAAGTAGTGCAGCACAAAGGATTATTATTTTAGTTTGCAAAACTCACCTTTGACCTGACCTGAAGTTGACCTGAAACTTAGACCATGAGATGACCCATCCACATTTTGTAAATAAACATCTTCCATAGAAATTTAAGAACATTTGGTACTATTTTTACTTCACTGAACTTGTATTAAACTCCCAAATATATCTACAATTTGTATGCGTTTTTAATCCTTTCATAATACAATATACATATCAGTAAATTTATACAAAATCTTTAGAATTTTATGCGATTTGAAACATTATTCAATTTCCAAACAATGCAATACTGAATGTGTGAAATAAAATACAAATTTAAACAAAATGCAGGATTGTTTAAGGTTTTAAGTGAAATAAAAATTGTAGAACTCTGATTTCAGCACCAAGGTTCATTATTAACTTGCTTCCTCCCCGCCTGTTACACTCTCCCGTCACAGATACACATTTCAGGTGGTTATCTTAGGATAGCTGGGGCCAGATTCACGAAAGCACTTACGCAAACACTTACGAACCTGTACATCTTTTCTCAATCTTTGGCGGCTTTGTTTCCAATTATTAAACAGTTAATGAGCTCCGAAACACAAGGAGGCTGTTTATAACAATAACAACAGTTGAATGGGAAGTTTTCATGCTCGTAAACTGTTTAATAAATGTAACCAAAGCCGTCAAAGATTGAGGAAAGATGTACTCGTTCGTAAGTGTTTGCGTAAGTGCTTTCGTGAATCTGGCCCCAGAAGAGGAAGTAAAAATAAGTGTGAGAACAGAAGTGTGTCAGCGTGTGTTGTCTTACAGGTTTAATAAGTGATAATGCAATACTTGAAGTGTCCTCCATTCTGTTAGGTGCTGTCAAGAGATTCTGTACACATTGTTCTAATGTTGTTTGTTTTTGTTTTATGAGTTTGGCGGCCGTAAAGTTTACGTGGTGTTGCTCTTCCCTTTTTTGTGTGGTTAAATTGTTGGTGTATTATCCACACGGCAGGGATACTTAGATGCCCTAGAGCCTAGTCCAAGATATGAATGTTTATCCCCTATTTGAGTTCTGGATGTTTTCCCTATCCAGGTTCTGGATTATTATCCTATGTGTACTCTGGCACAATTACTACAAGGTCTCTGGAACACGTGTGTCTTGGTGGATGTTGTTGTTAGTTGTGCTAGTGGCAAGGCTGTTGACTGCAGCGATGTCTTGTGTACAACCTCTGCATGGGCGTTAGTGATGTTTGCTGTCTGTCTGTCCTCTTGGAAAACAAGGAATTATCAACAGAAGGCACCAAGCCATCTTGGAGAACAAGTCGTTCTGGTTCCACATGGTTGTTGATACTCTTGATGATTTGCGTTCCTCGCTTTCTACATTCGCTAATGAAATGTGCATTGTACTTATGGATTCGGAATGAATCGCGAGATACTGCCAGTCTTTATGGAACAGCTGGCAATATGTCCTAAAATCGTGGAGATTCAAGTTCAAGTATGTTTATTGAGACAAGAAAAATACATCTCAAAGGGATTGAGTAGCTTAGGCTATTTCTTCCCCCCTGCCTGGAGATTGAATCCAATCACTGCCTCGGTTCGTCCTATTATCGAGGTGAAAGTAAAAGTGAACCAGGGCATTGTTGTAGCCTTGTTTCCTGAACACTCTGGTCTCTCCCCGCCTTTCATTATTAGCTTGTGTAATTACCTGAGTGTAGTTAAAGGATGTGAGCTACGCTCGTGGTGTTCCGTCTTCACAATTATCTTGCTCATATGAAGCTTTGAAGCTTCCGATCGTTGTTGCATGCAGTTACAGCCCCGCTCCTGTGGTTGGTAAGTCCACTACGGGCTCACCATAGCCCGTGCTACTTGCAACTTTTTGTTCAGAGTAGCTGAATCTAAAACAACAACATTTCGATAGTTGGCCAATCACCTTTTTCTTCACATTTAAATGATTCTATATCCAATTATGTTACCAAAAGATACATTTCGTACATTTCTTTGGCTCCTTTCTTTTCTTGGCTTGAAGCTATAACCTCTTTGTTCTCGAAGTTGTTAGTTTAACACAAACTTCTCTCCTACTTCTACTTCTACAAAGTCTACAAACTTCTAGCCTCCTACTTCTCTCATAGTGAATGTGTGTTTGTGTACTCACCTAATTATGTTTGAGGGGGCTGAGTTTCGGCTCTCTGGTCCCTCCTCTCAACTGTCAATCAATTGGTGTACAGATTGATAGAACTTGTTGTGCTCTATCATATCTACATTGGAAACTGTGTATGGAGTCAGCCTCCACTTCACTTCCTAATGCATTCCATTTGTTGACTACTCTAACAATGAAAATATTTTTGTAATATCTCTGTGGCTTATTTGGGTACTGAGTTCCCACTTATGTCCTCCGTTGTTCCTCCATGCTCCCGGAGAGCTCTCAGGCATCTCCCATGGCTCTAAACACAACTTGTGCCATGAGTTTCTCGGGATTGTTAGACGTCCCCGGGGGCAGCAACTCTCGTGAACCCTGGACGACTCTCAAGGACCCCAGGACCTTAAGCTTGGAGGATGTAGATGTTGTGTTAGGTGTATCTCTATCCTAGGAACGAGTGTTGGCAGAGCAGGCGCAGTGCACACACAGGCAAACACCCAACGCAACCATGAATTTTTAAACGTAATTACGTTCTATTAATGTGTTCAAGAGTATAATGCTGTGACTACGTTGCATGTACGCTGGGAATCTGTCGAAGCAGAGGATGGGAGGGAGGGATGACGGAGGGTATTATTGGTAGTTACAATGAAAACAGCGCGAGATGCGGACGGGTTGACCGCACTTGAACGGGTCGTCTTCCCGCGCTGCCCAACACAGGGGGCACGGACGCCTTTCCCTGCTGCCCACCTCACCATCAAAGACGGACTTTGACCCTTGCCCCGATTACATCACAAGTTGTGTGAAAGTGTGTGTCACTTGCCACATACAGCAGCCACTCGTGTGGGCGGACAGGCTGCACTAATGCCTTCTCTCAGCCCCCTCACTCTCTTGTTTCCATTTTTACCTATATAGTGCCTATATCTGGCTAGATTCTATCTCGCCTTTCTCTCTCTCTCTCTCTCTCTCTCTCTCTCTCTCTCTCTCTCTCTCTCTCTCTCTCTCTCTGAGGCAGTCAAAAGGAAAAGAGTGAAAGTCTCGTTTTAGATAGTGCACTATCACACCTAACTGACCCAGGAAATGAGCCCACAGCCACACACACACACAGACACACACACACAGACACACAAACTTCTGGAGCATCTGGAGCGAAGGAACTTTGTAACACAGCATCAACATGGGTTCAGAGATGGCAGGTCCTGCCTCACAGGGTTACTTGAATTCTACGACCAGGCAACAAAAATAAGGCAAGAAAGAGAAGGGTGGGCAGACTGCACATTTTTGGATTGTCAGAAAGCCTTTGATACAGTGCCACACAAGAGGCTAGTGCGAAAGTTGGAGATGCAGGCTGGAGTGAGAGGGAAGGTACTCCGGTGGATAGAGGAGTACCTAAGCAACAGGAGACAACGAGTCTGTGTGAGGGGTGAGGTCTCAGATTGGCGAGACGTCACAAGTGGAGTCCCGCAGGGGTCAGTCCTTGGACCTATACTCTTTCTGGTATATGTAAATGATCTCCCAGAGGGTATAGGTTAGTTCCTCTCAATGTTTGCCGACGATGCAAAAATTATGAGGAGGATTGAAACAGAGGATGATAGTAGGAGGCTATAAGATGACCTGGATAGACTGAGTGAATGGTCCAACAAATGGCTGTTGAAGTTCAACCCGAGTAAATGCAAAGTAATGAAACTAGGCAGTGGAAACAGGAGGCCAGGCACAGGATACAGAATAGGAGATGAAGTACTTAATGAAACAGACAGAGAGAAAGATCTAGGAGTTGATATCACACCAAACCTGTCTCCTGAAGCCCACATAAAGAGAATAACGTCTGCGGCATATGCGAGGCTGGCTAACATCAGAACGGCGTTCAGGAACCTGTGTAAGGAATCATTCAGAATCTTGTACACCACATATGTAAGACCAATCCTGGAGTATGCGGCCCCAGCATGGAGCCCGTACCTTGTCAAGCACAAGACGAAGCTGGAAAAAGTCGAAAGGTATGCTACTAGACTAGTCCCAGAACTAAGAGGCATGAGTTATGAGGAAAGGCTGCGGGAAATGCACCTTACGACACTGGAAGACAGAAGAGTAAGGGGGGACATGATCACAACCTACAAAATCCTCAGGGGAATCGACCGGGTAAACAAGGATGAACTATTCAACACTGGTGGGACGCGAACAAGGGGACACAGGTGGAAGCTGAGTACCCAAATGAGCCACAGAGACGTTAGAAAGAACTTTTTCAGTGTCAGAGTAGTTAGGAAATGGAATGCATTAGGAAGTGATGTGGTGGAGGCTGACTCCATACACAGTTTCAAATGTAGATATGATAGAGCCCAATAGGCTCAGGAATCTGTACACCAGTTGATTGACGGTTGAGAGGCGGGACCAAAGAGCCAAAGCTCAACCCCCGCAAGCACAATTAGGTGAGTACAATTAGGTGAGTACACACACACACACACACACACACACAGACACACACACACACACACACACACACACACACACGTACACATAACTACCAATAAAAGGCCAGCTTGAACAATAATCAGAACGCAGCATAAATGGTTCACAGAATGAGGGCAGAACACCTAATTACAGGACACTTCAACCATAAGGAAATAAATGTAGAAGTCCCCGTGGAACAATGGTAAAATATTCGCCCCGCGCTTCGCGAACGATTTGACCAGGGTTCGTATCCTGGCCGGGGAGGATTAACCAGGCGCCAATCCTTAACTGCACACCATCCGTTCACCCAGTAGTGATTAGGTACATGGTTGTTAAACGATTTGGCGGGTCGTATTCCAGGGAAAAGTAAGGTGGAAACCGCATATGTGACTAATTACACAAGTAACGATATACAGGCGAGGAGTCACAATAACGGGGCTAAAGTAAGTTGACCAGACCACACACTAGAAGGTGAAGGGACGACGACGTTTCGATCCGTCCTGGACCATTCTCACAATCGACTTGAGAATGGTCCAGGACGGACCGAAACTTCGTCGTCCCTTCACCTTCTAGTGTGTGGTGTGGTCAACACAAGTAACGAGATCTGGGGGAAGAGCTACTGTAGCTGCGAGACGTCTGGGTGCGTTTCCTTCACCTGGTGTCACTAAAGGATTAATTATGTTACCTAAAGTCAACAACAAGAACGAGGGAAAGTCTTGCCTGATCAGTGCTATGATTAGACAACAACAATCATGTAGGAAAGAGGATGGAGTGATTGTATTTGTCTACACTGCTAGTATCTGGCAGCCCGTTTTCGCGAGCGAGAACGGCTTGAAAACTGCAAAAAGAGAACTCGCAGTTTTCGCAAAAGTTTTGCGAGAACTGCAGAACTCGCCTCACCCACGGTGTCTGTGCCTCGAGATTTACTACCCTAAATTACCCCGGCCTCTAATTGCTCAACATAAATCAGCAATTAGAATAATAACAAACTTTAGTCCCAGAAATCACTCAGCTGCCTTACTGAAATCTTTGAATATGTTAAGTATCAAGTCACTGTAATATTCTCAAGTGTATTACTCTCAACTACATCCATAAAACTCTAAACTGCAGTGCTAATCCTGACCTTGAGCGCTTCTTAGAGAGCCGTTGCAAAACTCATGGGCACCATACAAGAAACGAATACTGTGTATTTTATATTCTTACTGTGAAACTCAAGCAAATCATTTCAAATAATTTTTACTTTGCAAAGCAAGCAAAGTAAAAATGACTCTTGTTGTTTGAAAAGACGAGGCTAACCCTTGCTTGCTTTGCAAAGCAAGCAAAGTAAATCAAGGGTCCCAAATTGTGGAATAACATCACAAATGTAATTAAAAGCTATAAGTCACCAACTAGTTTAAAAGAGACTAAGAAATATCTACTTAACATCTTGTAACAAATTTCAAATTTTATTTACTAAAACTGTACGCCTTTCATAACTCATCTAATGCATTTCTTTTCTCTAAATTGCTTATTTAAGTCATGTATGCTATACATGGCACAGAAATCACAATAGCGTGAAACATCAAATGAACAAATCCACAAAGGCAATCGACTAAGGCGCGTCTGGGATCATCCCGAACGTAGGTTCGAACCCTCATCACGGCCCTTGTGGATTTGTTCATGTATGTTATCTTCTTGTTTATTATTCAGTTGTTTACCTTGTTATTACCTTCACGAAAAAATCTAAGAAGCGTTGTAGTGACATCTTTCGCCCTTACGGAGCCTCAACTCAAGGCTTAGGGGTAAAACTCCGTTCCTAGATACACCTGGCACGAACAACTGGTTAATCCCAACAGTAATCACTTTTACAAGTAACACCGGTCCTCATAAGTACATTATAAACACTACTGACTTTATATACTTCCTGTCGGTACTGTAATCAGAAATGGAAGTCTCGATGTGTCAGTGACAACTGAATCATCTTAGAATATCTAGAACTATATTTATTATATAATAAAGTAATGTAGAAATACACTCCTAGGAAAATGAAAAGCTGTACAAATATTGGGACTGGAGAGCACGAGCCCACAACACAACACAGGCGACCAGCTTGAAAATTAATGACGATAATCTAACATTACGAAAATAATTGAATTATGGATCAAATTTATAATATAAATAATTTTTAGCAGCTAACTGAAATGTAATTCGTTAGCCTCGTCTCTTCAAACATTCAAGCAATAATAATATAATGGATGGACTGGGGAAACTATTAAGAATCTTACCGAATTAGGCTACGGGATGTCCTTGTCATTATGGGTGACCAAGTCAACACTACACTCAGGATCTTCCCAGATTGTAGTTAGCTGTCCATGAAGATGAACTACAGGCCCAAAACAGCCTATTCTGCCTTGGAGAATTCAAACTTGCCTGGAGTCGAGCCCACAAAAGCAGTTTCAACCAGGTTTAATAACTCACACAAGTATGAAATAACTTGTTGGTTTCCCCTACATATAGCACTGTTCGTGTCTCTAGGTCACAGCTCACAAAGATACCTTCACGCGGACACACACAGTTCAAATCCAATCGGGCGTCTGCATGAAGTCATGTCGCCAGCGAACTCACGACTTCACTAACCCGACTTCTAGCCTTCTCGAAGTCCTGTTCGCCATGAACTCTCGATACTCTGTTGTTGATCCTCATTAACAACAGCCTGTTCCCATAAGTAAATGCCAAATGCTCGTTAATCCAGCCCCCCAAACTCCCTGTTCAACCCGTCCTCACACTAGGCTGTTAAAAGCAGCGGCTGTCCTCCCCAGACACATTCACTAATTTTAACATACTGAATATTAAAAATTGGTACTGTTCTTATATATAAAACAATATTATTATACATAAAAATTCTATGTATAATTAGGCGTAGGTTATGTTAGGTTAGGTGTTTAGGTTCTGTTGGCGATTATTTGTATTTGTAGTACGTGGGTGAAGTATTTCAGCCCGTCCTCCAAACAAAGATCCAAAAGTGATTCCATG
Source organism: Procambarus clarkii (assembly GCF_040958095.1). Lineage (NCBI taxonomy): Eukaryota > Metazoa > Arthropoda > Malacostraca > Decapoda > Cambaridae > Procambarus > Procambarus clarkii. The sequence goes on along the minus strand of NC_091163.1, from coordinate 5,674,166 downwards.
CACCCGCCAAACCCCCTGTTTATGAATGAAAAGCGGTTTACACACGACTCACGACTGCTGACGTTCGAACATATCCGGAACAAGTGCTTCACTGACGAATTTTGTTCGAACCACAACGCTGTAAATGCTTCACCCACGTACTACAAATACAAATAATCACCAACAGAACCTAAACACCTAACCTAACCTAACCTATGCCTATTTACACACAATATGCTAATATATTATAATATTAATTTATACTTGAGAAAATTTCCGTTTTGAATGAACAGCATGTTAAAATTGCTGAATGCGTCCTTGGGGTCGACTGCTGGATGGAATGGACTTGGTCTGAGGACGAGTTGGGTTGAGGACACAGGTGGACGACATCCATCATCTGCCCACTACCTGGCTCCCCAACCGGCTCTCCCACACAACTTTCCCTTCACCAACACTCCTAGAGGTGCAGTGGCTAGTCACTCTGCTCCTTCAACATAATAAACATTTTGATTTCTTCCATGCATTTACTTCACAACTTGTTCTAATCTTCCTCTGTACTCATACATATATGGTATGGATGAAGGGGAGTGAACTCCTTCCAGATATCTTACTGGTGCTCCATAGAAGGTACAAATATTTGAGTAACAGCTAGATACTTCACCACTTCCTTCTTATCAGCATCCTGCATAGAAATGTGACGGTGAAGCCGTCTCCGTGTCTTGATCAGGATACAGCCTTCACTTAGCATGACTGGATGATCACACAGTAGTATCCCTGTATGACTGGGTTAGGATCCTAGCCTTCACTCTGTGTAACTGGATTATGGTCTAGTCTTCACGTTGTGTAACTAGGTAGGGTCTAACCTCCTCCTTCACAGGGTTGCCAGATTAAACCCGAACTGTGACGCCAAACAATTCATGAAAAAGGCATAAAAAAACGCCAATCATATTTAAATATGGTTCTGATACTTACATCATATAAAAAAAACGATTCTCTTCAGCAGTGTCATCCACATTGAAACAATTAGAATCTGTAGCATAGGCTTCATCTTTTAGCAAAATTTGGAGATGGAAAGAAGATTTGGATTTGGAGATAATTTGGAAATGGAAAGATGGAAATTAATTACAATATTAATTTGTGAGCAATAGTTCAGACCTAATTCTCACAACAGCGTCAATGAATTTAAGCTTCATTCTGTTTCTGGCTTTTGTTTTGACTGGCGATACAAGCTAATAATAATATTGGTGTTATTAAACATGTAAGGGCGAATGTGGTGACCTCTTCAATGCTTCATGATGAAGTACACCAATCCAAAATTTGTCAAGTCTGTAGGAAAGCCATCGTTCTAAAATGGAACTTCATCTTTCGAATCAACAAAAGGCATCTGTCTGTACTGTTTTTCAATAATACTGATTTTTTCCCATCAATGTTTACAAATGATAGCTCTGAAAATGTCGGTCTTGAAACTTGATTTAAAGCTCCTGTGGGGTTAATTTTGCCAGATATCTAAAGATATCTCTTTAGATATCTTTAGTTTATCTGGAAGGATAAACGAAGGAAGTTTACATTTTACTTTACTGAATGCTTCTTCTGGCATGTCCAAACATCTTTCTTTGACATGTTTTATTTCTTTAAGAGTTTCGCTAGTGTTGTCCTTCTGTTGCAACTTGCTACATTCTGTTAAGAATAAGAACATCAACTTTATCAATATTTCTTTTCTGTCTATTGGCATCATACAATCTTGTGAAGACTTATAATACAAGAATAATTCTCGACACAGTTCAAGTGGATCAGCTTTCGTTTGCTGGAAAAGACTGTTCAATCTTTCAAATTCCGACACAATAGGCGTTGTAAATTCAAAGAACAAGTCATTTTTGTAATCTGATAACATTTCGTTTATCATTCTTGCTTTTGATCTAGTATCAAACTTTGATATGGTTAGTTCAGTAACAGTAAAACAAGCCTAAAACTCTTCCCATTTCATCAAAATATTAAATATTATTTTTTAACGCACGAGCCACCAAGTAGATGAAAGTTGTGCAGAGACAAGAGCAGTTGGTGGTGGTTGAAACAAAAGCCAGAGCTCAGCCCCCGCAAGCACAACTAGGTGAGTACTGTAACTGTATTCAATACTTAAAACAACTTTAAACAACGGGACATAAACGAGAATTAAGCAAGCACTTCTAGATGCGTAACCTGAGGATTTGTTTGTATATAAAATATAAATTTATTTATATACTGTATTTTACGATGGAAATATGAAAAATGAAACTGACATTCTAAAGCTTTCTAAATGTGAAAAAACTATTTTAAACACAAGCACATTTGAAAAAAAATTCCACATTTCGGGAACGTGGCTTAAAAAAATAAATTGGCAACTCAGTTCTGCATAATATTTTTGTCGGCATAATTGGCAAGCCTCATTCATTTAAAGAAAAATAAATCCTGTGTGAGATATTTTTCTTATATCTTTTCCTCAATGACCCCCCCCCCTCTCTCTTTTTCTCTATTGCACTCTTTCTCACTCTCTCTCTCTCTCTCTCTCTCTCTCTCTCTCTCTCTCTCTCTCTCTCTCTCTCTCTCTCTATTGTACTCTCTCACTCTCTCTTTCTCTATCACTCTCCTAATTCTGCTTCACACCTGTTGTGAGTTTCACTGCGTGACCCAGAAATTTCCTGACTGGATCCGAACGCGCCTGTTGCCAGAGATTGATCCTCACACTGGCTTTATAATGAGAGCTTTATGAGGTTTTCTGGTGGTGTGTCAGCTTTATGATGTTCTCTGGTGGTGTGTGTCAGCTTTATGACGTTCTCTGGTGCTGTGTGGCAGCTTTATGACGTTCTCTGGTGCTGTGTGTCAGCTTTATGACGTTCTCTGGTGCTGTGTGTCAGCTTTATGATGTTCTCTGGTGCTGTGTGTCAGCTTTATGACGTTCTCTGATGCTGTGTGTCAGCTTTATGACGTTCTCTGGTGCTGTGTGTCAGCTTTATGACGTTCTCTGGTGCTGTGTGTCAGCTTTATGATGTTCTCTGGTGCTGTGTGTCAGCTTTATGACGTTCTCTGATGCTGTGTGTCAGCTTTATGACGTTCTCTGGTGCTGTGTGTCAGCTTTATGACGTTTCTCTGGTGCTGTGTGTCAGCTTTATGACGTTCTCTGGTGCTGTGTGTCAGCTTTATGACGTTCTCTGGTGCTGTGTGTCAGCTTTATGACGTTCTCTGGTGCTGTGTGTCAGCTTTATGACGTTCTCTGGTGCTGTGTGTCAGCTTTATGACGTTCTCTGGTGCTGTGTGTCAGCTTTATGATGTTCTCTGGTGCTGTGTGTCAGCTTTATGACGTTCTCTGGTGCTGTGTGTCAGCTTTATGACGTTCTCTGGTGCTGTGTGTCAGCTTTATGACGTTCTCTGGTGCTGTGTGTCAGCTTTATGACGTTCTCTGGTGCTGTGTGTCAGCTTTATGACGTTCTCTGGTGCTGTGTGTCAGCTTTATGACGTTCTCTGGTGCTGTGTGTCAGCTTTATGACGTTCTCTGGTGGTGTGTGTCAGCTTTATGACGTTCTCTGGTGCTGTGTGTCAGCTTTATGATGTTCTCTGGTGCTGTGTGTGTTAGCTTTATAACGTTCTCTGGTGCTGTGTGTCAGCTTTATGATGTTCTCTGGTGCTGTGTCAGCTTTATGATGTTCTCTGGTGCTGTGTCAGCTTTATGATGTTCTCTGGTGCTGTGTGTCAGCTTTATGACGTTCTCTGGTGCTGTGTGTCAGCTTTATGACGTTCTCTGGTGCTGTGTGTGTTAGCTTTATGACGTTCTCTGGTACTGTGTGTGTCAGCTTTATGACGTTCTCTGGTGCTGTGTGTGTTAGCTTTATGACGTTCTCTGGGGCTGTGTGTCAGCTTTATGATGTTCTCTGGTGCTGTGTGTCAGCTTTATGACGTTCTCTGGTGCTGTGTGTCAGCTTTATGACGTTCTCTGGTGCTGTGTGTGTTAGCTTTATGACGTTCTCTGGTACTGTGTGTGTCAGCTTTATGACGTTCTCTGGTGCTGTGTGTGTTAGCTTTATGACGTTCTCTGGGGCTGTGTGTGTTAGCTTTATGACGTTCTCTGGTGCTGTGTGTCAGCTTTATGACGTTCTCTGGTGCTGTGTCAGCTTTATGACGTTCTCTGGTGCTGTGTGTCAGCTTTATGATGTTCTCTGGGGCTGTGTCAGCTTTATGACGTTCTCTGGTGCTGTGTCAGCTTTATGACGTTCTCTGGTGCTGTGTGTGTTAGCTTTATGACGTTCTCTGGTACTGTGTGTGTTAGCTTTATGACGTTCTCTGGTGCTGTGTGTCAGCTTTATGACGTTCTCTGGTGGTGTGTGTGTCAGCTTTATGACGTTCTCTGGTGGTGTGTGTCAGCTTTATGACGTTCTCTGGTGCTGTGTGTCAGCTTTATGACGTTCTCTGGTGGTGTGTGTCAGCTTTATGATGTTCTCTGGTGCTGTGTCAGCTTTATGATGTTCTCTGGTGCTGTGTGTCAGCTTTATGACGTTCTCTGGTGCTGTGTGTGTTAGCTTTATGACGTTCTCTGGTACTGTGTGTGTCAGCTTTATGACGTTCTCTGGTGCTGTGTGTGTTAGCTTTATGACGTTCTCTGGGGCTGTGTGTGTCAGCTTTATGACGTTCTCTGGTACTGTGTGTATCAGCTTTACATATTTAGTTTTCTTTCCATTACATTTTTAATAATGTCTTGTTAATTTTGTTTACCGCTGTTTGCGTTATTTGATAAGGTGACATTAGCGTTGCTCCATTGTTTACAGTGAGTGACGTTAGTATTGATACCACCATTACCACCACCATCATCACTGCTGCTACAACCACCACCACCATTATTGCCACCATCTCCACTGCTACCACCATTATTGCCACTGACACCACCACCACTGAAACAGCATGAATAATCAAGGAATGTCAGCACCAACGTCTACAACAACAGGAGCAGAAGTAGCAACAAGAACAGGTGAAGAAGTAGTGGTAATTGGAACAGAAGTAGAAACAACAGAGAAGCAATAGTAACAGCAACATAATAAGTAGTAAGAACAACAGATCAGAAATAGTAAGAACAACAGATCAGAAAGAGTAAGAAAAACAGATCAGAAATAGTAAGAACAACAGATCAGAAATAGTAAGAACAACAGAAGAATTAGTAACAAGATGAGAAGTAGTACCAACGACAGGAGCAGACGTAATAGCAACAGGAGCAGAAATAATAACAACAGACCAGAAATAGTAACAACAGAAGTCGTAACAGCAACAGGAGAAATAGTAACAGCAACAGGAGAAATAGTAACAGCAACGGGAGAAGAATAGATAAAAATTAATTGGGTTAGAAAGGCGGGATGCAAGAGCTAATGGCTCGATTCCGCAAGCCCAAATAGTCAACAGTAATAAGAGAAGATGCAGCCCACTTGCCTCGCCAAGCGTACTTGCCACTACAACCCTCCCTCACCCATGTCGAGGGAGACCACCTCCAGTTCTCACGCCACGTACAGTATAACACGAAAGCCTCACACTGCACCTGCTGTAACCGTCCATAAAACTCCTCACTCGGAACTGCCAGCACTTGAATCCTGCCCAAAGGCTGGATTGTGTAAAGTGGAGAGCTTATCCCTGCTGATTGAAGACTCGTAATTAACTATTTACACTACCATGCTTTCAAACCATTATCTTCCTGTTTACCTCGTATGCTCCATAGCTCACATAATAATAATCACAACGGTTAGTTTCCTTAATACTGTCAAATTGGAGTCGAAAGCCAGCCAATAAGCGGAGACAATGGTAACAAAATTAAGCTTGCTTGTCCGTAAACAACGCTCTATAACTGCCTCCCGGCGGCCGTAAGAGGGAAAGGAAAGTCTTGACCGCTTGTGATCAAAGGCACAGGTGAAAGTCACTAGTTATTTTAACTGTTCGTTGTGCTTAGTGTAGTTACGGGCTCACCATAGCCCGTGCTACTGGAACTTATCGTTCTGACTAGCGAATTTTAAACAACAGCTTAGTGTACTGCATTGCAGCCTATGATGACAACGATACAAGTGAGTTCTGATATTTACCTTAGAAACGGTACAGTAAATATATTTTGACATGGCGGCAAATATCCTTCTTGATAACTTGCCACCAATGACCCAGATAGCACAATTAAATAAAGTATGTTGTGCTATACACACATGTATGTGTGTATGTTTTGAATCTAACATTAGCATTACCCATGGAGCACCACGAAGAGGTAACGGACAGACTTTCTCTCCATATCTTGACTATGCTCAGATCCTTATATAGTCTCCGTTGCAATTACACATTCTGTCTGTACTGTGACTAGATAGCCTGTAGCGAAAGTATTGGTGTACAGTATTTCGAAAGCAACGTGTATCATTGTTATCATAGGCTGCAAAAATGTATTTTTATGAGCAACGAATGTATTGGTGTATTTCGAAAGTCGAGAAGTAGCTCGCTCTATAATTGGCAAACCCAGAAATGGACGACCAATGTAGTGGATCTAAGTAGAATAAGTGAGAGTGAGAGCGTTCGATCTCAATCATGAGTGATGCTCGGCGTTTACTGTCCTGTTGGGTGTGATTGGCAAGTATATTAACTTATTGAGACTTTCACACAGAAAAAAAGAGTATCTGAATTTATGGTGTGAGGGAAGTTAATTGGTGTTGATCGTAGTGGCTCAGTGTAGTCCTGCCTGTTCTTGAAATACATTCTTTCTTTTTGTAGGCTATTTAAATTGAATTATTCTTTAGTTTGAATGATTTGTGGAAGACCACAGGCAGCTATAATACAGAAAGTGAAGGTATACATAACTGTGATATGCTAACTTTACGGTGTAACTGCGGATGGTGATAACTATGATGACAGTGCCAATAATGATGATGATGCCATGGTGAACTGCAATGACAAATGGCGATGACGAAAAAATGATAATTATTAATATTATATATTACCTTAACACATTAATGCGCATATATAGTA